>NC_135989.1:3057849-3087849 GCF_053455715.1 Rhinoraja longicauda
ATCAATCTCAACACTGGAGCACAGAAAGATCCCAGATCATGGGCCAAAGGTTGGAACCATAAGAGTGGGTTGGCTGTTCTGGTCTCTTGTGCGTTGGAAGCACCGGTCACTTCTGCTACCAACAGTGGTGTAGCTAGCTCCTTCTTTAAAGATACAGGCCCTTCAGCCCACTGAGTCCGCACCAGCCAGCGATGCTATCCCGCACACGAACGCTATCCCCCACACACACACACACACACACACTGGGGACAATTTACAATTTTACTGTAGCCAATTAGCCTGTAAACCTGCACGTCTTTGGAGTGTGGCGTGAAACCCGGAGAAAACCCACACAGGTCGCGGGGAGAACGTGCAAGCCAGAGGTCAGGATCGAAGTCAGGATCGAACCAGGGTCTCTGGCGCTGTAAGGCAGCAACACTACCAGCTGCACCACCGCTGATTGAAGAGATTCTGCAATGCACTACAATGCTGAGAACTATATTCTGCACTCTGTATCTTCCCCTTTGCCTTACCTATTGCACTTGAGTTTGAACTGAATGTATCTGTGTGGTGCATCTGAACTGTTTGGGTGTCCAATGTCCATATGTTCACTGTACAATGTCAATACACAATAGACAATAGGTGCAGGAGGAGGCCATTCGGCCCTTCGAGCCAGCTGATGGCTGACCATTCTCAATCAGTACCCCATTCCTGCCTTCTCCCCATACCCCCTGACTCCGCTATCCTTAAGAGCTCTATCTAGCTCTCTCTTGAATGCATTCAGGGAATTGGCCTCCACTGCCTTCTGAGGCAGAGAATTCCACAGATTCACAACTCTCTGACTGAAAAAGTTTTTCCTCATCTCCGTTCTAAATGGCCTACCCCTTATACTTAAACTGTGGCCCCTCGTTCTGGACTCCCCCAACATTGGGAACATGTTTCCTGCCTCTAACGTGTCCGACCCCTTAATAATCTTATACGTTTCGATAAGATTATCGATAAGATTCTACTCCACATTGGGGTAGAAGAGAATTGGACAGTACCTTACGGAAGAGTGCAAGGCTTGGATAGAGTGGATGTGGAGAGGATGTTTCCACTAGTGGGAGAGTCTAGGACCAGAGGGCACAGCCTCAGAATTAAGAATCAAGATTCAAGATTCAAGACTCAATTTATTGTCACGTGTACCAATTAAGGTGCAGTGAAATGTGAGTTACCATACGAAGTGAAAAGCACAAGACACACAGCCACATAAAGGTTAATGTAAACACCCACCACAGCGGATTCCACATTCCTCACTGTGATGGAAGGTATTAAAGTTCAATCGTCTTCCTTTACTAGATCAGCCATGATTGAATGGCGGAGTAGAATTGATGGGCCGAATGGCCTAATTCTGCTCCTATCACTTATGATCTTATGCGCTATGACTCTCTGTGTAGATGTGGCATCTTGGCTGGCATGGGTAAGTCAGGCCGAAGGGCCTGTGTCTATGCTGTCTGATTCAACGACTCTCTCTGTGACTCTACCCTAGCTTATTGAAGGACCGTTCAGATTCCTGATAACAGTGTCCCCATTGTTCAAGTTTCGGTCAATGATGGCCTGAACCGAGGGAGCAACATTGCACGTGATCCAAATACCCATCGTCGTCTCACATCCTTCTCCCTCAACCTTAGCCACCCGCGACTCCCCAAGCAAGTCCTTAAAGCTTAACACAAAATGGTGGAGTAACTCAGTGGGACAGGCAGCATCTAGGGCGGTCACGGTGGCGCAGCGGTAGAGTTGCTGCTTTACAGCGAATGCAGCGCCGGAGACCCGGGTTCCATCCCGACTACGGGCGCCGTCTGTACGGAGTTTGTACGTTCTCCCCGTGACCTGCGTGGGTTTTCTCCGAGATCTTCGGTTTCCTCCCACACTCCAAAGACGTACAGGTTTGTTGGTTAATTGGCTTGGTAAATTTTTTTTAAATTGTCCCGAGTGTGTGTAGGATAGTGTTAGTGTGCGGGGATCGCTGGTCGGTGCGGACCCGGTGGGCCGAAGGGCCTGTTTCCGCGCTGTATCTCTAAACTAAACTCTATCCTTGTCGGAACATGCCTGTCCCACTGAGTTACTCCAGCATCTTGTGCCTATCTTCAGTTTAAAGATAGACTGCGTCTGCAGTTCCTTCGTACACCTTAAAGCTTCACGTTTGACCGTGATTCTGGTCTCGTCCACACTGGGACAGAAGGTGCCCATCACCCATATAGTTTAGTTTATTTTTGAGATACAGCGCGAAAACAGGCCCTTCTGCCCACCGAGTCCGCGCCGACCAGTGATCCCGCACACTAACACTATCCTACACACACTTGGGGCAATTTTACATTTACCAAGCCAATTAACCTACAAACCTGCACATCTTTGGAGTGTGGGAGGAAACCGAAGATCCCAGAGAAAACCCACGCAGGTCACGGGGAGAACGTACAAACTCCGTACAGACGGCGCCCGTAGCAGGTATGGAGCCCGGGTCTCTGGTGCTGCGAGGCAGCAACTCTACGTGCCGCCCCACAAGGTGACTGATCCTCCTTTGGCCACCCTGTGTGTGGGGGAGAGGGTGGGGGGGCTGAGGGTGTCCTGGTCGGGCTGCTCCTGGGCCTGGCCAAGATGGCCGTCCGCGAGTCACGGTGCCAGGCGGAAGAGGGCTCTGCCTGAGCCGGCTGCCTGCCCCGTTTCCGGGGTTACGTCCGCGCCCGGGTGGGGTCAGAGAGGGATCAGGCGCTGTCCACGGGCACCCTGGGGGGTTTCCGGGACCACTGGGCACTGCGGGAGGGTGGGGAATGCATCCTTGACAAGGACTGTAAGATAGTTGTATCATAGTTTATTGGTTGTCTTGTGTAATGCTGGTGGGCTCTGTTTTGGTTTTAATGTATTGTATATATTATTTTAATAAGTGAATAACTATTTTTGATTAATAAAAAAAAGGTGACTGATTCCGAACCAGGAGCTTGGCTGGACAAGAGGCCGGGGGGGGGGGGGGGGGCGGGGGGAGGGGGGGGAGGGGCCATGCCTTCCTCCAGCTAACCTGGCCCCATCCCAACTCACCTCCATCCCAACTTCTGAAGGCTTTCCCAGAAAATAACTCAACTGGCTTCGATCTGAACTTTATTGCGGATTCACCTCATTGCTGTCTCTCATAGAGTCACAGAGTCATAGAACGATACAGAGTGGAAACAGACCCTTCGGCCAACAATGTCCCAGCTACACTAGTCCCACCTGCCTGCGCTTGGTCCATATCCCTCTAAACCTGTCCTGTCCATGTACCTGTCCAACTGTTTCCTAAACAATGGGATAGTCCCAGCCTCAACTACCTCCTCTGGCAGCTTGTTCCATACACCCACCACTCTTTGTGTGAAAAAGTTACCCCTCGGATTCCTATTAAATCTTTTCCCCTTCACCTTGAACCTGTGTCCTCTGGTCCTCGATTCCCCTACTCTGGGCAAGAGACTCTGTGCGTCCACCCGATCTATTCCTCTCATGATTTTGTACACCTCTATAAGATCTCCCCTCGTCCTCCTGCGCTCCATGGAATAGAGACCCAGCCTACTCAACGTCTCCCTGTAGCTCAGGCCCTCTAGTCCTGGCAACATCCTCTCCACCCTCTGGCCTTTTGTCTCCGGAAACTGGGAATGGGATGGAGAAAGGTAGAAATGGGTGACAACTAAGAGGAACGAGAGGGGGATATCAGAGTTAAGGGGAGAAAAGTGGATGTGTTTGTGATTAGTTAGTTAAAATTGGAGAATTCAATGTTCATATTGTTGGGTTTAGTTTAGTTTAGTTTAGTTTAGTTTAGTTTAGTTTAGTTTAGTTTAGTTTAGTTTAGTTTAGTTTAGTTTAGTTTAGTTTAGTTTAGTTTAGTTTAGTTTAGTTTAGTTTAGTTTCGTTTATTGTCACGTGTACTGTACCGAGGTTCAATGAAAAGCTTTTGTTGCGTGATATCCAGTCAGCACAAAGATAATTGGGGCATTACAGTGCACAGATGCATGATAAGGGAAAGCTACGAAAAGCTAGTTGGGGTGTAAGCTCCCCAAGCAGAATATGACCTGCTGTTCCTCTAGTTTGAGTGTGGCCTCACTCTGACAATGGAGGAGTCTCTCATGACAGAAAGGTCAGTGTGGAATTGGCAAGGAGAATCATAACAAATCATGGCCTTCATAACAAGAGGAGTTGAGTATAGGAGCAGAGAGGTCCTTCTGCAGTTGTACAGGGCCCTAGTGAGACCGCACCTGGAGTACTGTGTGCAGTTTTGGTTTCCAAATTTGAGGAAGGATATTCTTGCTATTGAGGGCGTGCAGCGTAGGTTCACTAGGTTAATTCCCGGAATGGCGGGACTGTCATATGTTGAAAGACTGGAGCGACTAGGCTTGTATACACTGGAATTTAGAAGGATGAGAGGGGATCTTATCGAAACATATAAGATTATTAAGAGGTTGGACACGTTAGAGGCAGGAAACATGTTCCCAATGTTGGGGGAGTCCAGAACAAGGGGCCACAGTTAAAGAATAAGGGGTAGGCCATTTAGAACGGAGATGAGGAAAAACTTTTTCAGTCAGAGAGTTGTGAATCTGTGGAATTCTCTGCCTCAGAAGGCAGTGGAGGCCAATTCTCTGAATGCATTCAAGAGAGAGCTGGATAGAGCTCTTAAGGATAGCGGAGTCAGGGGGTATAGGGAGAGGGCAGGAACGGGGTATTGATTGAGAATGATCAGCCATGATCACATTGAATGGCGGTGCTGGCTCGAAGGGCCGAATGGCCTCCTCCTGCACATGTTGTCTAATGTCATAATCTAGTTAGTAACGGGGCGGCACGGTGGCGCAGCGGTAGAGTTGCTGCCTCACAGCGCCAGAGACTCGGGTTCCATCCTGATCACGGGCGCTGTCTGTACGGAGTTTGTACGTTCTCCCCGTGACCTGCGTGGGTTTTCTCCAGGTGCTCCGGTTTCCTCCCACACTCCAAAGACGTACAGGTTTGTAGGTTAATTGGCCGGGTTAAAATTGTCCCTAGTGTGTAGGATAGTGCTAGTGTACAGGGGTGGTCGCTGGTCGGCACGGACTCGGTGGGCCGAAGGGCCTGTTTCCATGCTGTATCTCTAACGTCCAAACTCCAAAGTAAGGTCAATTGATCAGCTGTGATGTCACAAGTTCACAAGTAATAGGAGTAGAATTAGGCCATTCGGCCCATCGAGTCTATTCCACCATTCAATCATGGCTGATCTCTCCCTCCTAACCCCATTTTCCTGCCTTCTCCCCATAACCCTTGACACCCGTTCTAATCAAGAATTTGTCTATCTCTGCTTTAAAAATATCCAGTGACTTGGCCTCCACAGCCCTCTGTGGCAATGAGTTCCACAGATTAACTACCCTCTGACTATAGAAGTTCCTCCTCATCTCCTTTCCAAAAGAGCGCCCTTTAATTCTGAGGCTGTGACCTCTGGTCCTAGACTCTCCCACCAGTGGAAACATTCTCTCCACATCCACTCTATCTTTCATTATTCATCAAGACCTGAATTCCTGATTTCCTTAATACCTGAAGTCTACAGGGAGATACAGCAAGCCTTGGAGCGTAAGTGTTTGGTGAGGGTGCAGAGAAGATTTACGAGGATGTTGCCAGGACTAGAGGGTGTGAGCTACAGGGAGAGGTTGAGTAGGCTGGGTCCCTATTCCATGGAGCGCAGGAGGATGAGGGGAGATTTTATAGAGGTGTGCAATATCATGAGAAGAATAGATCGGGTAGATGCACAGAGTCTCTTGCCCAGAGTAGGGGAATCGAGGACCAGAGGACATAGGTTCAAGGTGAAGAGGAAAAGATTTAATAGGAATCCGAGGAGTAACTTTTTCACACAGAGGGTGGTGGATATATGGAACAAGCTGCCAGAGGAGGTAGTTGAGGCTGGGATTATCGCAATGTTGGACAGGTACATGGATAGGACAGGTTTGGAGGGATGTGGGCCAAGCGCAGGCAGGTGGGACTAGTGTAGCTGGGACATTGTGGGCAAGTTGGGCCGAAGAGCCTGTTTCCACGCTGTATGACTCTATGACTCTATGAGATGGTTAATGGGCAAGATAGGCAAGCAGCAGGAGGCTAGTGCTGAGGAGGTTAATGTGGGCTTTGTCTGGGTGTACTTTGCAGAATATCAAACAGCCGGCTCGGTATGCATGGAGAAGCTTCCAAATGGGACATCGGCCAAATCCGCCATCTGCTTTCAGTTTTATTTTTTTACCCAACTCGAACTGCGCACTGAGCTATCTCTGTGAACAGCCCATCTTGTCTGCAGCCCAGGTTAGCGGGACCATCTACAAGAACCCTCACTGGCGGCTCAAGAGCTGACACAGCCGAACGCAGGTTGCCAGTGAACTTGTAACGATGAACGGCACACATTCCCTCTCTCCAGAGACGCTGCCTGCCCCACTGAGTTACTCCAGCATTCTGTGTCAGTCTCCATGAACTTGTAAACCTTACTCTGTGTCACATGATGGTTCAGCTCATCCAATACATCGTTAACCCACGGGAAATGGCCTGCTCTGTCTCGTCTAGTCTAGTTTAGTTTAGTTTAGTTTAGTTTAGTTTAGTTTAGTTTAGTTTAGTTTAGTTTAGTTTAGTTTAGTTTAGTTTAGTTTAGTTTAGCTAGTTTAGTTTAGTTTAGTTTAATTTAGTTAGTTTAGCTAGTTTAGTTTAGCTTAGTTTAGTTAAGTTTATTTAGTTTAGTTTAGCTAGTTTAGTTTAGTTTAGTTTAGTTTAGTTTAGTTTAGTTTAGTTTAGTTTAGTTTAGTTTAGTTTAGTTTAGTTTAGTTTAGTTTAGCTAGTTTAGTTCAGTTTAGTTTAGATTAGCTTGTTTAGTTTAGTTTAATTTACCTATCTTTAGTTTAGTTTAGCTAGTTTAGTTTAGTTTAGTTTAGTTTAGTTTAGTTTAGTTTAGTTTAGTTTAGTTTAGTTTAGTTTAGTTTAGTTTAGTTTAGTTTAGTTTAGTTTAGTTTAGTTTAGTTTAGAGATACAGCACAGAAACTGGCCCTTCGGCCCACTGTGTCCGTGCCGACCAGCGATCCCTGCACACTAACACTATCCTACACACACCAGGGGCAATTTACAATTTTACCAGAGCCAATTAACTTGCAACTCTGCACGGGGTTTGGAGTGTGGGAGGAAACCGGAGCACCCGGAGAAAACCCACGCAGGTCACGGGGAGAACGTACAAACTCCGTACAGACAGCACCCGTGGTCAGGATGGAAACCGGATCCCTGGCGCTGTGAGGCAGTAGCTCCACCGCTGTGCCACCGTGCCTGTGCCCTGTGCCCTGTGCCCTGTGCCCTGTGCCCTGTGCCCTGTGCCCTGTGCCCTGTGCCCTGTGCCCTGTGCCCTGTGCCCTGTGCCCTGTGCCCTGTGCCCTGTGCCTGTCCATGCACGATTTCATCAGCCATTCACAGAACTCTGTCGTACGGAATGAGGCCATTCAGCCCAATACTCAAACAGCGCGGTTCACAGACTCGCCAGCCGCTGTTGCAGGCTGGGAGAGTCTGTGTTCCACGTGTACATGGAGTGTGTGAGTCTGTGTTCCACGTGTACATGGAGTGTGTGAGTCTGTGTACCACGTGTACATGGAGTGTGTGAGTCTGTGTACCACGTGTACATGGAGTGTGTGAGTCTGTGTACCACGTGTACATGGAGTGTGTGAGTCTGTGTACCACGTGTACATGGAGTGTGTGAGGTTGCAGCCCCTGTCCCAATATCTAAAGGGGCTGCTCCTTGCCCTCCGGCTGCACTTCACCCCCACCGTCCCCATCTTTGGCCACCTTGTGCGTGGGGGAGAGGGTAGGGGGGCCTAGGATGTCCTGGTCAGGCTGCTCCTGGGCCTGGCCAAGATGGCCGTCCGCGAGTCACGGCGCCAGGCGGAAGAGGGCTCTGCCCGAGCCGGCTGCCCGCCCCGTTTCCAGGGTTACGTCCGCGCCCGGGTGGGGTTAGAGAGGGACCAGGCGCTGTCCACGGGCACCCTGGGGGGTTTCCGGGACTGCTGGGCACCGCGGGGGGGTGGGGAATGCATCTTTGACAAGGAGTGTAATAGTTTATTGTTTGTCTTGTGTAATGATGGTGGGTTCTGTTGTTGGTTTTATTGTATTGTATATATTATTTTAATATTTCAATAAATATTTTTGATTAATTTTAAAAAACCTCAAACAGCCTTGGATTTCAGATTTGCAGCATCTGCAGTATTTTGCCTCCTTGGGAAAGTTTGTGTGGTATCTGTTCCTGCCGCCCTCTCTGGCAGTGTGTTCCACATCTCTCACACACACACTGCAGAAAATGGATCTCCTCTGAATCTATCGCCTTATTTCTGCCTCCCTCTGGTTACCAGATCCGCTGCCATCAGGGGAAAGGGAGACGAGAGATACAGGTGGTGGTGGGATGTCATCAGCCCGACTTGGCCTACCTGATCTCCCAGTTGCCAAACACTTCAACTCCCCCTCCCATTCCCACATTGACCTTTCTGTCCTGGGCCTCCTCCACTGTCAGAATGAGGCCCAGCGCAAATTGGAGGAACAGCACCTCATATTTCACTTGGGCAGCTTACACCCCAGCGGTATGAACATTGACTTCTCTAACTTCAAGTAACCTTTGCTTTCCCTCTCCCTCCATTTCCTCCCCATCCTGGTCGTCGTACTAGTTTTTTTGTCGTTCTGTTGAATTTCACTGTCTGTAAACTCGTTATCACCCACCCCTCTGCCAACAATGGACCATTGTGAGCTCCACCTTTCCTTGATCATCGTTACTCTTTTACTTTTTTTTTGCATTTCTTTCATTCATTTGTTCTATTTCTCTCTATATCACCATCTTCATCTCTCGTTTCCCTTCCCCCTGACTCTCATTGGATCTCTCGACCCAAGATGTCACCCATTCCTTCTCTCCAGAGATGCTGCCCGACCCGCTGAGTTACTCCAGCATTTTGTGTCCATCTTCGGTTTAAACCAGAATCTGCAGTTTGTTCCTGCACATCCCTGGTCATTCGGAACAGTTTCTGTTTATTTACTTGCTAAGATGACTTTATATGTTTAAACATATAAAGATGTTTGGAGATACAGCGCGGAAACAGGCCCTTCGACCCACCGGGTCCGCGCCGACCAGCGATCCCCGCACATTAACACTATCCTACACCCACCAGGGACAATTTTTACATTTACCAAACCGATTAACCTACAAACCTGCACGTCTTTGGAGTGTGGGAGGAAACCGAAGATCTCGGAGAAAACCCACGGAGGTCACGGGGAGAACGTACAAACTCCGTACAGACGGCACGGTAGCGCAGCGGTAGAGTTGCTGCTTTACAGCGAATGCAGCGCCGGAGACTCAGGTTCGATCCTGACTACGGGTGCTGCACTGTAAGGAGTTTGTACGTTCTCCCCGTGACCTGCGTGGGTTTTCTCCGAGATCTTCGGTTTCCTCCCACACTCCAAAGACGTACAGGTATGTAGGTTAATTGGCTGGGTAAATGTAAAAATTGTCCCTAGTGGGTGTAGGATAGTGTTAATGTACGGGGATCGCTGGGCGGCACGGACTTGGAGGGCCGAAAAGGCCTGTTTCTGGCTGTATATATATGATATGACAGCACCCGTAGTTGGGATGGAACCCGGGTCTCCGGCGCTGCATTAGCTGTAAGGCAGCAACTCTACGGCTGCACCACCGTGACCGCACTTGTTATCACACCTTCCCCAGCCAACAATGAGCCATTGTGGGCTCCACCCTTCCTCAGGTCACCTGTTGCTGACCCTGATTTGTTCTGGATTGTCTCGATCTGAAACGTCACCCATCCCTTCTCTCCAGAGATGCTGCCTGTCCCGCTGAGTTACTCCAGCATTGTGTGTCGACCCTGATTTGTTCTGACTTTTTCTTTATTTCTCCCTTCTGAAGAAGTCTGAAGAAGGGATCCGACCCAAAACGCCACCTATTCTTTATCTCCAGAGATGGTCTCTGACCCGCTGAGTTACGCCAGCACTTAATGTCTACCTTCCACACTAATCCGATCACAATTATTATTCTCCCGGCAATCTCATCAACATCTCACTTGATTTTACCACTCACCCACACACATGCAGAGATAGTTACAGTGGCCAATTAACCTACCAATCTCCACATCTTTGGGGTACGGTGGAAAAGTTTCAAAGCGCACACCACCAGACTCAGGAACAACTTCTTCCCCTCTGTTATCAGGCTTCTGAACGGCCCTTCCATAAGCTCGGGTACCTCTACCCCATTGCGGACATTAGACTTTGACACAAGGTTAATCCCCGGGATGGCGGGACTGTCATATGGGGAAAGATTGGAAAGACTGGGCTTGTATTCACTGGAATTTAGAAGGGTGAGAGGGGATCCTATAGAAACATATAAAAACTTATAGAAACATATAAGTAGCGCAGCGGTAGAGTTGCTGCTTTACAGCGAATGCAGCGCCGGAGACTCAGGTTCGATCCTGACTATGGGTGCTGCACTGTAAGGAGTTTGTACGTTCTCCCCGTGACCTGCGTGGGTTTTCTCCGAGATCTTCGGTTTCCTCCCACACTCCAAAGACGTACAGGTATGTAGGTTAATTGGCTGGGTAAATGTAAAAATTGTCCCTAGTGGGTGTAGGATAGTGTTAATGTACGGGGATCACTGGGCGGCACGGACTTGGTGGGCCGAAAAGGCCTGTTTCCGGCTGTATATATATGATATGATATGATATGATATGATATGATATAAAAGGACTGGACAAGCTAGATGCAGGAAAAATGTTCCCAATGTTGGGGGAGTCCAGAACCAGGGGCCACACAGTCTGAGAATAAAGGGGAGGCCATTTGAAACTGAGGTGAGAAAAAACTAAACCTAGACCTAAAGCATTGAGCCCTGACTGGCTCCCAATCGCTAAGCTGGTCTTTCATTAGAACAAATCTTTCTCAGTCATAAGTGAAGAGCCAATTGTCATATGTCCAAAACACAACATTGAAATTCTTACTTGCAGCAGCACAACAGATATGTCGATGTAGTACTTTGTAAACGCCATACTAAACAACAACAAAAATACAGTATATAAATATAAAGATACAAACACGACGATATAACCCGGAGCCTATTTGGAGGTTTAATAGCTGTTCCTGAACCTGGACGTTATAGTTTTCAGGCTCCTGTACCTTCTTCCTGATGGCAGGGGTGAAATGAGAGTGTGGCCAGGGTGGTGTGGGTCTCTGATGATGCTGACTGCCTTTTTGAGGCAGCTACTCCTGTAGATCCCTTCGATGGTGGGGAGGTCAGGACCCGTGATGGCCGTGTTCACCAAATTTTGCAATCTTCTTTGTTCCTGAGTGTTGCTGAACCAGGCCGTGATGCAACCAGTCAATATACAGTATAAGATAATAACTGCAGATGCTGGTACAAATCGAAGGTATTTATTCACAAAATGCTGGAGTAACTCAGCAGGTCAGGCAGCATCTCAGGAGAGAAGGAATGGGTGACGTTTCGGGTCGAGACCCTTCTTCAGACTGATGTCAGGGGGGCGGGACAAAGGAAGGATATAGGTGGAGACAGGAAGATAGAGGGAGATCTGGGAAGGGGGAGGGGAAGAGAGGGACAGAGGGACTATCTAAAGTTGGAGAAGTCGATGTTCATACCGCTGGGCTGCAAGTTGCCCAGGCGAAATATGAGGTGCTGTTCCTCCAATTTCCGGTGGGCCTCACTATGGCACTGGAGGAGGCCCATGACAGAAAGGTCAGACTGGGAATGGGAGAGGGAGTTGAAGTGCTCAGCCACCGGGAGATCAGTTTGGCCAACGTGGACCGAGCGCAGGTGTTCAGCGAAGCGATCGCCGAGCCTGCGCTTGGTTTCGCCAACGTAAATAAGTTGACATCTAGAGCAGCGGATGCAATAGATGAGGTTGGAGGAGGTGCAGGTGAACCTTTGTCTCACCAGTCAATATGTTCTCTACTGCACACCTGTAGAAGTTGGAAGAGAGTATTCAGTTTAGTTTAGCTTAGTTTAGTTGAGAGATGCAGCGCGGAAACTGGCACATCAGCCCACCGAGTCCGTGCCAACCAGCCATCCCCGCACATTAACACTATCCTACACACACTAGGGACAATTTATAATTATGCCAAGCCAGTTAACCGACAAACCTGAGCAACTTTGGAGTGTGGGAGGAAACCGGAGCTCCCGGAGAAAACCCACGTGAGTCACAGTGAGAACGTACAAACACCGTACAGACAGCAGTCATGGTCAGGATGGAACCCGGGTCTCTGGCGCTGTGAGGCAGCAACTCTACCGCTGCGCCACCGTGCCACTTACATTCATTGACATACCGAGTCTCCTTAATCTTCTCAGGAAGTAAAGGCATTGCTCGTACAGTCATAGAGTGATACAGTGTGGAAACAGGCCCTTCGGCCCAACTCGCCCACACCGGCCAACAATGTCCCACCTACACTAGTCCCACCTGCCTGTGCTTGGTCCATGACCCTCCAAACCTGTCCTATCCATGTACTTGTCCAACTGTTTCTTAAACGATGGGATAGTCCCAGCCTCAACTACCTCCTCTGGCAGCTTGTTCCATACACCCACCACTCTTTGTGTGAAAAAGTTACCCCTCGGATTCCTATAAAATCTTTTCCCCTTCACCTTGAACCTATGTCCTCTGGTCCTCGATTCCCCTACTCTGGGCAAGAGAGTGTCTGTGCGTCTACCCGATCTATTCCTCTCATGATTTTGTACACCTCTATAAGATCTCCCCTCATCCTCCTGCGCTCCATGGAATAGAGACCCAGCCTACTCAACCTCTCCCTGTAGCTCACACCCTCTAGTCCTGGCAACATCCTCGTAAATCTTTTATGAACCTTTTCAAGCTTGACAATATCTTTCCTATAACATGGTGCCCAGAACTGAACACTATATTCTAAATGTGGTCTCACCAATGTCTTATACAACTACAACATGATCTCCCAACATCTATACTCAATACTCTGACTGGTAAAGGCCAAAGTGCCAAAAGCCTTTTTGACCACCTTACCTCTCTGCTACTCGACCTTCAAGAAACCATGCACCTGCACTCCTAGATCCCACTGCTCCACAACACTACCCAGAGGCCTGCCATTTACTGAGTAGGTCCTGCCCTTGTTCGACGTCAGAAAAATGCAACATCTCACACTTCCCTGTATTAAATTCCATCAACCGTTCCTCCACCCACCTGCTGCAATTATTCGCAACGATCTTCACTATCTGCAAAACCACTCACTTAAGCCTTGGGGTGCCAACTATCTCACTCCCAAATAAGGGACAAGGTGACGTCACTGCCCCGCGCCCTACGTGACCTCACCCAGCCAGCGAACACGTGCTCCCGCTCCACCAATGGCGGCCACCCGGGTCGGGAGGCGGGTTGCTATGCAACCTCCATTAGGCAGCTCCTGGGCCTAGTGTCCGGACCTACACTGTCCGGGCCTACACTGTCCGGACCTACACTGTCCGGGCCTACACTGTCCGGGCCTACACTGTCGGAGCCTAAAGCGTCCGGGCCTACACAGTCCGGGCCTACACTGTCCGGGCCTACACTGTCTGGGCCTACACTGTCTGGACCTACACTGTCTGGACCTACACTGTCCGGGCCTACACTGTCTGGGCCTACACTGTCTGGACCTACACTGTCTGGACCTACACTGTCCGGGCCTACACTGTCCGGGCCTACACTGTCTGGGCCTACACTGTCTGGACCTACACTGTCTGGACCTACACTGTCCGGGCCTACACTGTCTGGGCCTACACTGTCTGGACCTACACTGTCCGGGCCTACACTGTCCGGGCCGACACTGTCAGAGCCTAAAGCGTCCGGGCCTACAGTGTCCAGGCCTACAGCACGGGGGGACCTAATATGGGACAAGGGCGGTCCCGTACGGGACAAACCAATTTAGCCCAAAATACGGGATGTCCCGGCTAATACGGGACAGTTGGCGACCCTACTTGAGGCCCACGCCTCCAAAGATTAATGCCACTTACCCACTTTACACAGGGCAGAGCTCGCTGCCAACTCTGCCCCCGACCACAAGGTGGCAGCAGGTGGAACCCAGTTTCACAGCGACCTGGGGTAAAGTTCCTGGCACCTGTGTGCTGGGAATGCAGTGACGATCGTTCCCTTCCCCATCCAGCGGCCAAGGACTGACCCCATGATCCACCTCACCCACTCATGCACATTATATGCATCAACCCAAAGCCCGGCAAGAAGGGCAGCACGGTGGTGCAGCGGTAGAGTTGCTGCCTCACAGCGCCGGAGACCCGGGTTCCATCCTGACCACGGGTGCTGTCTGTACGGAGTTTGTACGTTCTCCCCGTGACCTTCTCCAACATTCCTCCCACATTCTGAAGACCTGCAGGTTTGCAGGTTAATTGGCTTCTATAAATTATCCCCAGGGTTCAGCGTTCTGTTATAGGAACGATGTGGACCCTCAGACTGAAGAAGGGTCTCGACCCGAAACATCGCCCATTCCATCTCTCCACAGATGCTGCCTGACCCGCTGAGTTACTCCAGCATTTTGTGTGTCTATCACAGGAAAGATGTTGTCAAGCTGGAAAAGGGTGCAGAGAAGATTTACGAGGATGTTGCCAGGACTCGAGGGCCCGAGCTATAGGGAGAGTTGAGCAGGCTGGGACTCTCTTCCTTGGAGATCAGAAGGTTGAGGGGTCTTGTAGAGGTATGCCAGATCATGAGAGGAATAGATCGGGTAGACGCACAGAGTCTCTTGCCCAGAGTAGGGGAATCGGACCAGAGGACATAGGTTCAGGGTGAAGGGGAAAAGATTTAATAGGAACTTTTTCACGCAAAGCGTATATGGAATGAGCTGCCAGAGGAGGTAGTTGAGGCTGGGACTAACATAATGTTGAAGAAACATGTGGACAGGTACTTGGAAAGGACATGTTTAGAGGGATACTAGACCAAATGGACCTATTGGGCCCAAACATCTCCTGCATTGGTGCAGCACCCTCTCCTTCCTCTCCCCCACCCTCCCCCCTACCCCCCTCCCCTCCCCCCACCCACCTTCCCCTCTCTCTCTCCCTCCTCCCCTTGCCCTCCCATCCCCCGCCCTCCAGCCCCCCTCCCCCTCCCCCCCGCTCCATCCCCCTCAACCCCCTTTATCCTCCGTCCTCCAATCCCTCCCCCCCCCCCTCCCCTCTCCCTCCCTAGGAGATAGATTTAAACTTTTAAAATGTGAATAACTTTAAAAACATAACACCGATTTCAATGTAACTTCTTCCATTAGCACCAAAGGGACGACGGTGAGTAAGGTGGGCCTAACATTGTCGCGCTATCGTGTACCGTTTTGGGTGTAGTTCAGGAACAAACAAACAAACAAACAAACAAACACGAGTTTTAGTATATAGTCAATAGTCAATATATTTGTCATATACACATAAATGTGCAGTGAAATGAAAAATTACCCACAGTCCAACAATAAGACCAATAAAAATAAGCAATAACACACACAATCACAAACCAACACCAAACAAAAGAAACATCCATCACAGTGAGTCTCCTCCAGTCACCTCCTCACTGTGATGGAAGGCCAGAATGTCTTTTCTCTTCCCCTGCCGTCTTCTCCCGCGGTCAGGCTGTTGAAGTTGCCACGTTGGGGCTCCCGACATTGAAGCCCCCGCCGGGCAGAGAAAATCCCACGGCCTATTTCAGGCCGCGCCGGACGGTGAAAGGTCCGCGGCGGGCCGACCCAAGCCCCGCAATTCGGGGCGGGCGAAGACGCTGCCGCTGCCGGAGCTCCCGACGACCACGCGGCCGAAGAAGCCTCCGAAGGCGAGTCGCAGCCGCTCACGCAGCGCCACCACAGCCTCCGAAGGCAGCCAGCTCAGCAGATGGTGAGTCCCGTCCGCGGGCTCTGCGAATCAGAGCCCCAGGTGGTCCCAGCTGGAGGCCACCAGCTCCGTGGTGTTTGGCCGATGGTAGGCCGCAGCGGGAACGGAGACACCACCCAGAAACAAAGGTCGCGTCTTCGTTCAGAAGAGACATTTTTACCATTCCCCCCCCCCCACATAACACACAACCACAAAAAACACTACATCATATCTAAACACTACAATTAACACAAAAAACAACAAAAAACACAAAAGACAAATGGACTGCAGGCAACCGCAGTACAGATGGGCCAAATGCGGGCAGGTGGGACTAGTGTAGCTGGGACATGTTGGGCGGAGTGGGCAAGTTGGGCCGAAGGGCCTGTTTCCACACTGTGTCACTCTACGAGTTAGAATCATGAGTCCTCGCCTGCCTGCACATCTGCACAGCAGGATTAATTTCCGTTGATTAAAATTCTTGGTTTGTGAATCGTTTCCTTGGGCCAAGATTTGGGAGCAGGGGAAATAGGAAGAGATGGCAGCCAAACGATGTCTAGTCATTAACTCAGTTTCATCCACTGGATTGAGCTGCCTGGACCTTGAACCTTGTCACCACGGGGCCAGAGTCAGATAGGTGGGCCATCGTGTGCAACGGAACTGCAGACGCTGGTTTACACCGAAGATAGACACAATGTGCTGGAGTAACTCAGCGGGGCAGGCAGCATCTCTGGAGAGAAGGAATGGGTGACGTTCTGGTTCGAGACCCGTTAGTTTAGTTCAGTTGAGATTACAGTCAGTTCTTGAAGTTGACGTGTTGGATGCAGGAGAAATGGGCAGGTGTAAAGACCTGAGCGACTTTGACAAGGGCCAAATTGTTCTGGCCAGACGACTGGGTCAGAGCATCTCTGAAACGGCAAGGCTTGTGGGGTGCTCCCGGTCAGCAGTGGTGAGTACCGACCGACTGTGGCCCGAGGAGGGACAAACCACAAACCGGCGACAGGCAGGGTGTTGGGCGCCCAAGGCTCATCGATGCGCGAGGGTAACGAAGGCTATCCTGCTGATTATCATCTGATTATCATCGCCAAGCTTTCCAAATTTGTTTATATAATACTGGGAAGTTGCAAAGACCATTTTAACCATTTTTCTTCACTGGATCCAGGGTCTTGTGAAATCCAGCTGACAGGTTATGAAGAATACGTTGCCTGAGAAAAAACTGATCGCAAAATAGAGTCAACAACTGCACTGAGTATAGAAATTGAGAGGTTAAGTTACAGCTGTAAAAGACATTGGTGAGGCCACATTTGGCGTATTGTGTTCAATTTTGGTCAGCCTGTTATAGCAAAGATGTTGTCAAGCAGGAAAGGATGCAGAGAAGATTTACAAGGATGTTGCCAGGACTCGAGGCCTCAGCTAGTGGGAGAGGTTGAGCAGGCTAGGATTTTATTCTTTGGAGTGCAGGAATTTGCACGTTCTCCCCGTGACCTGCGTGGGTTTTCTCCGAGATCTTCGGTTTCCTCCCACACTCCAAAGACGTACAGATTTGTAGGTTAATTGGCTGGGCAAATGTAAAAATTGTCCCTAGTGGGTGTAGGATAGTGTTAGTGTGCGGGGATCGCTGGGCGGCACGGACCCGGTGGGCCGAAGGGCCTGTTTCTGCGCTGTATCTCTAAATCTAAATCTAAAAATCTAAAAGATGAGGGGTGATCTTATAGAGATGTATACATTATGAGGGTCTTAGTCTTTTTACACAAAGGGTGGTGGGTGTATGGAACAAGCTGCCAGAGATCGTTGATTTCGATGTAGGGACTATCCCAACTAGACCAAGTGGACTCGTTGGACCCAAACCTCTCCTGCATTAGTGCAGCACCCTCTCCTCCCCCCCCCCCCCACTCCACCCCCCTCATCCCCCCTTATCCTCCCTCCTCCCCCTCCCTCCCTCCCCCCTCCCTCCACACCCTCCCCCTCCCCTCCCCCTTCCCCTCCCCCCCACTCCATTACAGTATACACACAGGGCACTAGGGTTGCCAACTGTCCCGTATTAGTCGGGACATCCCCTATATTGGGCTAAATTGGTTTGTTCCATACGGGACTGCCCTTGTCCCGTATTAGGCCCGGGGGAAGCTGTAGTCCCGGACACTGTAGGCCGGACAGTATAGACCCAGACACTGTAGGCCCGGGGGCCACTGTAGGCCCGGGGGGACACTGTAGGCCCGGGGGCCACTGTAGGCCCGGGGGCCGCTAGAGGCCCATACAGTGTAGGCCCGGAGGCCCGGGCACCACCTAACAGAGGTTGCATAGCAACCCGCCTCCCAGACCGGGCGGCCGCCATTGGTGGAGCGGGAGCACGTGGCCGCTGGCTGGGTGAGGTCACGTGGGGCGCGGGGCGGTGACATCACCTTTTACCCCTTATTTGGGAGTGGGAAAGTTGGCAACTCTACTGGGCACTGTGGTGCAATATCGGATGGGTGCAATAGATGGCAGCGGCTTGGTCAGGTGCATTGTTAGTTGTTCTTGCACCCCTCTTGTCCGTCTCTCTCTCCCACCATCTAGTTTAGTTTAGTTTAGTTTCGTTTAGTTTAGTTTCGTTTAGTTTAGAGGTACAGTGCGAAACAGGCCCTTCGGCCCACCAAGTCCACACCGACCAGCGATCAACCGTATACTGGGAGACAATGAATAAATCACGAGCATCACATCTCGGTAGAGTTGCTGCCTTACAGCGAATGCAGCGCCGGAGACTCAGGTTCAATCCTGACTACGGGCGCTGCACTGTAAGGAGTTTGTACGTTCTCCCCGTGACCTGCGTGGGTTTTCTCCGAGATCTTCGGTTTCCTCCCACACTCCAAAGACGTACAGGTATGTAGGTTAATTGGCTGGGTAAATGTAAAAATTGTCCCTAGTGGGTGTAGGATAGTGTTAATGTACGGGGATCGCTGGGCGGCACGGACTTGGAGGGCCAGCCTTTCTGACTTTGAAGTCATACAGCACGGAAACAGTCATTTTGCCCCATGCCGACCATCGATCACACACTCACTGTCGTTTAGTTTAGTTTTTATTTTACTTTACTTTACATTTCATGGATTCATGAACAATAGGTGCAGGAGGAGGCCATTCGGCCCTTCGAGCCAGCACTGCCATTCATTGTGATCATGGCTGATCATCCACAATCAGTAACCCCGGCCTGCCTGCTCCCAATATCCCTTGATTCCGCTAGCCCTAAGAGCTCTATCGGACTCTCTTTTAAATTCATCCAGTGAACTGTCTTCTGTGGCAGAGAATGCCACAACTCTCTGGGTGAAAAAGTTTTTCCTCATCGAAGGTATTTATTCACAAAATGCTGGAGTAACTCAGCAGGACTGGCAGCATCTCAGGAGAGAAGGAATGGGCGACGTTTCGGGTCAAGACCCAAAGAAGGGTCTCGCCCGAAACATCACCCATTCCTTCTCTCCCGAGAAGCTGCCTGACCTGCTGAGTTACTCCAGCATTTTGTGAATAAATACCTTCAGTGCAAAGAGAAGGGGTTTGTGACTTTCTTATTTAATATTTTATAACCATATATAACCATATAACAACTACAGCACGGAAACAGGCCCGTTCGGCCCTACCAGTCCACGCCGACCATTCTCCCTGACCTAGTCTCATCTACCTGCTCTCAGACCATAACCCTCTAATCCCCTCTTATCCATATACCTATCCAATTTACTCTTAAATAATAAAATCGAGCCTGCCTCCACCACTTCCACCGGAAGCCCATTCCATACAGCCACCACCCTCTGAGTAAAGAAGTTACCCCTGATGTTACCCCTAAACTTTTGTCCCTCAATTCTGAAGCTATGTCCCCTTGTTGGAATCTTCCCCACTCTCAAAGGGAAAAGCCTCCCCACGTCAACTCTGTCCGTCCCTCTTAAAATTTTAAAAACCTCTATCAAGTCCCCTCTCAACCTTCTACGCTCCAAAGAATAAAGACCCAACCTGTTCAACCTCTCTCTGTAGCTTAAGTGCTGAAACCCTGGCAACATTCTAGTAAATCTCCTCTGTACCCTCTCCATTTTGTCGACATCCTTCCTATAATTTGGCGACCAGAACTGCACACCATACTCCAGATTCGGCCTCACCAATGCCCTGTACAATTTTAACATTACATCCCAACTTCTATATTCGATGCTCTGATTTATAAAGGCAAGCATACCAAACGCCTTCTTCACCACCCTATCCACATGAGATTCCACCTTCAGGGAACAATGCACAGTTATTCCCAGATCCCTCTGTTCCACTGCATTCCTCAATTCCCTACCATTTACCCTGTACGTCCTATTTTGATTTGTCCTACCAAAATGCAGCACCTCACACTTATCAGCATTAAACTCCATCTGCCATCTTTCAGCCCACCCTTCCAAAAGGCCCAAGTCTCTCTGTAGACTTTGAAACTCTACTTCATTATTAACTACACCACCTATCTTAGTATCATCTGCATATTTACTAATCCAATTTGCCACACCATCATCCAGATCATTAATGTAAATGACAAACAACAGTGGACCCAACACAGATCCTTGGGGTACTCCACTAGACACTGGCCTCCAACCTGACATACAATTGTCAACCATTACCCTCTGGTATCTCCCATTCAGCCATTGTTGAATCCATCTTGCAACCTCACTATTAATACCCAACGATTTAACCTTCTTAATCAACCTTCCATGTGGAACCTTGTCAAATGCCTTACTGAAGTCCATATAGACAACATCCACAGCCTTGCCCTTATCAATTTCCCTGGTAACCTCTTCAAAAAATTCAAGAAGATTAGTCAAACATGATCTTCCAGGCACAAATCCATGTTGACTGTTTCTAATCAGGCCTTGTTTATCCAAATAATTATATATATTGTCCCTAAGTATCTTTTCCATTAATTTTCCCACCACAGACGTCAAACTAACAGGTCTATAATTGCTAGGTTTACTTTTAGAACCTTTTTAAACAAAGGCACAACATGCGCAATGCGCCAATCTTCCGGCACCATCCCCATTTCTAATGACGTTTGAAATATTTCCGTCATAGCCCCTGCTATTTCTGCACTAACTTCCCTCAATGTCCTAGGGAATATCCTATCAGGACCTGGAGACTTATCCACTTTTATATTTTTCAAAAGTGTCCGTACCTCCTCTTCTTTAATCCTCCTAATTTCCATCACTACTCTACTTGTTTCGCTTACCTCACATAATTCAATATCCTTCTCCTCGGTGAATACCGAAGAAAATAAATTGTTTAATATCTCCCCCATTTCTTCCGGCTCAGCACATAGCTGTCCACTCTGACTCTCTAATGGACCAATTTTATCCCTCGCTATCCTTTTGCTATTGACATATCTGTAGAACCCCTTGGGGTTTACTTTTACATTACTTGCCAAAGCAGCCTCATATCTTTTTTTCGCTTTTCTAATTTCCTTCTTAAGATTCCTTTTACATTCTTTATATTCCTCAAGAACCTCATTTACTCCCTGCCGCTTATATTTATTGTATATCTCCCTCTTTTTCCGAACCAAGTGTCCAATTTCCCTGGAAAACCACGGCTCTTTCAAATTATTATTCTTTCCTTTCCACCGAACAGGGACATAAAGACTCTACTCTCAAAATTTCACCTTTAAATATCCTCCATTTCTCTATTATATCCTTTTCATAAAACAAAAAGTTCCATTTCACTCCTTTTAAATCCTTTCTCATCTCCTCAAATTAGCCTTTCTCCAATCCAAAATCTCAACCCTTGGTCCAGATTTGACCTTCTCCATAATTATATTGAAACTAATGGCATTGTGATCACTAGACCCAAAGTGCTCCTCAACACATACCTCTGTCACCTGACCCGTCTCATTTCCCAACAGGAGGTCCAACACTGCCCCTTCTCTGGTAGGTACCTCTACGTATTGCTGCAAAAAACTATCCTGCACACATTTTACAAACTCCAAACCATCCAGTCCTTTAACAGAATGTGATTCCCAGTCTATGTACGGAAAATTGAAATCACCCACAATCACTACTCTGTGCTTACTACTAATATCTGCTATCTCCTTACATATTTGCTCTTCCAATTCTCGTTCCCTATTTGGCGGTCTATAATACACCCCTATGTGTTGCTAAACCTTTCTCATTTCTGAGTTCCACCCAAACAGCCTCCTTAATCGAGCCTTCTAGTCTGTCCTGCCAAAGCACTGCTGTGATATCCTCCCTGACAAGCAATGCAACACCCCCACCTCTTGCCCCTCCGATTCTATCACATCTGAAACAATGAAATCCTGGAATATTTAATTGACAATCGCAACCCTCCTGCAACCATGTTTCACTGATCGCCACAACATCATACTTCCAGATGTCAATCCAGGCTCTAAGCTCATCCACCTTTCTTACAATGCTCCTAGCATTAAAATATACACATTTAAGGGACCCATCATTTCTTATTCTCAGTTTATTTCTTTTCACTTCTTTCTCTCCTACATATTGGGTCTGAGTGTTTCCCTTTTCTGCCTCCTGCCTCACACACTGCCTATTAGCTATCTGTGTTTGAGTCCCTCCCCCCAACCGTACTAGTTTAAGTCTCCGCAAATCAATTTTTTATTGATTTTTTTAAGGACAGGTCGTGTGCACATTACAATGGCAGCACTCAGTGTTAAACACAGAGGCAAGAAAAGGTAATGTCCAGTTAAAACAAAGCATAAGGATTGCAAGGGTTGGTGACTTTCTGGATCGTTGCACCCCCTGGTGGTGTTTACCTCTCACTGCTCTGCCCCTCCCACCATCCCATTTTTCTTTCCAAAATTAAACTTTATTCCCAATAATGAAAAATATACACAAAACAAGAACAGTGCAAAAATACTTCCCCGACATTCTCAGCGTTCTCAGAGTTACATTTAGCTCTAGGGGCTAACGGAATTGAGGGATATGGAGAGAAGGCAGGAACGGGTTACTGATTGTGGATGATCAGCCATGATCAGATTGAATGGCGGTGCTGGCTCGAAGGGCCGAATGGCCTCCTCCTGCACCTATTTTCTATGTTTATACATTCGTAGCAGCATAGAAACATAGGAATTAGGTGCAGCCGGGACATCCCGTACTTTGGGCTAAATTGGTTTGTCCCGTACGGGACCGCCCTTGTCCCGTATTAGGCCCTGGGGGCGCTGTAGGCCTGGGTGCTGTAGGCCCGGACGCTGTAGGCCCGGACAGTGTAGACCCGGAGGGCGCTGTAGGCCCGGACGCTGTAGGCCCGGACAGTGTAGACCCGGGGGGGCGCTGTAGGCCCGGACGCTGTAGGCCCGGACAGTGTAGACCCGGGGGGGCGCTGTAGGCCCGGACGCTGTAGACCTAGACGCTGTAGGCCCGGACACTGTAGGCCCGGACAGTGTAGACCCGAGGGCGCTGTAGGCCCGGACGCTGTAGGCCCAGACAGTGTAGACCCGAGAGGGCGCTGTAGGCCCGGACGCTCTAGGCCCGGACAGTGTAGACCCGGGGGGCACTGTAGGCCCGGACGCTGTAGACCTAGACGCTGTAGGCCCAGGACACTGTAGGTCCGGACACTGTAGGTCCGGAGGCCCGGGCGCCGTCTGACGCCGTAAGTGGCGTAGCAACCCGCCTCCCAACCCAGGCGGCCGCAATTAATGGAGCGAGAGCCTATGGTGGAGCGGGAGCACATGGCCGCTGGCAGGGTGAGGTCACGTGGGGCGCGGGGCGGTAACGTCACCCTTTGTCCTTATTTGGGAGTGAGATAGTTGGCACCCCATGTAGGGAGTAGTCGGTGTGAAGAAGGTGTCTCGAACCAAAACGTCACCCATTCCTCCTCTCCAGAGATGCTGCCTGCCACGCTGAGTTACTCCAGCATTTTGTGCCCATCTTATCACAGAAGGATGAGAGGGGATCTTGCCAACAATGTTCCCAATGTTAAGCGAGTCCAGAACCAAGCTTAGAATAAAGGGGAGGCCATTTAAAACTGAGGTGAGAAAGAACGTTTTCACCCAGAGAGTTGTGAATTTGAGGAATTCTCTGCCACAGAGGGCAGTGGAGGCCAATTCACTGGATGGATTTAAGAGAGAGTTAGATAGAGCTCTAGGGGCTAGCAAAATCAAGGGATATGGGGAGAAGGCAGGCACGGGTTATTGATTGGGGCCGATCAGCCACGATCACAATGAATGGCAGTGCTGGCTCGAAGGGCTGAATGGCCTCCTCCTGCACCTATTTTCTATGTTTCTATGTTTCTAGAAGCTGCCTCTGCCATAAAATCTATGCTTCTGCCAATTAAAACAAGGCCTTTTCTCCAGAGGTTCCCAGTGGGTGAGGAATAGCTCACACATCTTCTGTGGAGAAAGTGAATCGGTCATATACACAATATGGTCAAGCAGATAGATGACCAATCATCTGAGGAGCCAGCGCTGCCGTCGCAGCTGCGGCTTGCCTGCAGTCCGTCTGTCTTTTGTGTTTTTTGTTGTTTTTGTCTGATTTGTAGTTTTAATATGATGTAGTGTTGTATGTTATGTGTGGTGGGGGGGGGGGGGGGGGGGGGGGGGGGGGGGTGGGAGGAACGGGAACTGTAACATTCTCTCTCCCGAACAGAGACGTGACCTTTGTTTCTGTGTCGTGTCTCCGTTCCCGTTGCGGCCTACCGCCGGCCTGCACCTGGGACCACCTGGGTCTCTGGTTCGCAGAGCCCGCGGCCCGGACTCACCACCTGCGGCGCTGGCTGCCTGCGGATGCTGCGGGAACGGCTGCGACTCGTCTCCGGAGGCTCCGGCGCGGGCCGCGTGGACGTCGGAAGCCCGCAGGCCCCTGGATGGGGGCCGACATCGGGAGCTCCGGCAGCGGCAGAGGCAGCGTGTTCGCCCGCCCCGAATCGCGGGGCTTGGGTCGGCCCACCGCGGACCTTTCACCATCCGGCGCGGCCTGAAATAGGCCGTGGACCTTTCACCGTCCAGCGGGGGCTTCAATATCGGGAGCCCCGACCGCCCCGACGTGGCAACTCCAACAGCCTGACCGCGGGACAGACGGCAGGGAAGAGAAAAAGACATTCTGGCCTTCCATCACAGTGAGGAGGGACTGGAGGAGACTCACTGTGATGGATGTTTCTTTTTGTTGGTGTTAGTTGTGATTGTATGTGTTATTGCATTTTTATTTATTAATCTTATTGGTCTTATTGTTCAACTGTGGGTAATGTTTCATTTCACTACACATTTATGTGTATGTAACAAATAAACCACTATTGACTATCTCCTCTCCACCCAGTTGCTACGTAGTCACCATGGGCAGCCAACTCTGCCAACCAATATACAAGTGATATCATACAAGGTATTGCGTAGAGGAGAAAAGACAGTGGGACTGACTCATCATCGTCATGGGCGATCACTGGAAGCGAGTGTGACTGTCCTCTCCATAGGGTCGGACGCCTGCCTGTGCGTGACTTTGTTTAACGTGGGGAGACTGGCGCACAGGCAGCCACCACACGGTCCTTGACAGATCTGGGTCAGGATCCAGTGGCGTGGAGTCCAAGACGACCGGGGACCCTTTTCTGCTGCAGCCTTCATCCGTCCGCCTTCCCAGCCGTTGTGACGCTCCACTCAAGTCGGCCGCCATCCTCCCTCCGCCTGTTCCACCGTTGAGACAATAGACAATAGACAATAGACAATAGGTGCAGGAGTAGGCCATTCAGCCCTGCGAGCCAGCACCGCCGTTCAATGCGATCATGGCTGATCACTCTCAATCAGTACCCGTTCCTGCCTTCTCCCCATACCCCCTCACTCCGCTATCCTTAAGAGCTCTATCCAGCTCTCTCTTGAAAGCATCCAACGAACTGGCCTCCACTGCCTTCTGAGGCAGAGAATTCCACACCTTCACCACTCTCTGACTGAAAAAGTTCTTCCTCATCTCCGTTCTAAATGGCCTACCCCTTATTCTTAAACTGTGGCCCCTTGTTCTGTTGAGGTCTTGGTTGGATCGCTCTTTGTCAGGGACCTCCCCCTCGACCTCACCGCCACGGGTGACCCTACCAGGATCGTAGCTCCAGACGGCATCGCTCTCAGGATCTCAGGACCACACGAGCTTCTCCACCACGACAAGGTGACAACCCACGGAGAAGAAGTGGGACTAGTGCAGATGGGGCATGTTGGCCGGTGCGGGCAAGTTGGGCCGAAGGGCCTGTTTCCACGCTGTATCGTTCTATGACTCCATGACTCTATAGCAATGATCAAGGAAAGGTCGAGCCCACAATGGTCCATTGTTGGCAGCGTGGAAGGTGATGACAAGTGATACAAGCAGTGACACACACACCAGGTGGCGCCACCAGCAGTGGCTGCCTCGCCAACAATCTGTCTGTCCTTGCTTCTGTTTCTGTTATTTTTAGTATGTGTTAAAGTATGTTTTAGTGTTCCTAGGTTTGTTTTATGGGGGGGGGGGGGGTGGGAGGGGGGAGTTGGGGGGAACTTTTTTTCAATCTCCTACCTCGATGGAGATGCGATTTGTCTCCGTATTGTATCTCCGTCCCCACTGCGGCCTAACATCGAGGAGTTGGTGGCCTTTCCTGGAGACCGGCCCGGCGCTTTCAGGCTGCGGGCACGGCGTGGACTCTAACATCGTGGAGCTGCGATCCTTTGCCGGGGATCGACTGTGGAGAGCTCCAACCGCGGGGCCTGTGGACTCTAACACCGTGAAGCCCGCGGTCTCTGGTGAGGAGAGGCCGACTCAGGAGCTCCACGTCGCGGAGAGAGTTTCAAACGCCCCGACGACGGAGTTTTGATCGCCCCGACGGGGGCTTCGATCGTCGGCTGCGGAGCTTTGATCGCCCCGACTGTGGACGGTTCAACAGCCCCGACCGCGGGTGAACAAAGAGGAAGAAGGTTGGACTTTATTACCTCCCATCACAGTGAGGAATGTGGAATCCGCTGTGGTGGATGTTTATGGTAAATGTTACTTTATGTGGCTGTGTGTCTTGTTGCTTTTCACTCAGTATGGCTGTACAGTAACTCACATTTCACTGTACCTTAACTGGTACACGTGACAATAAACTGACCTTGAAACCTTGAATCTCAGCAGGGCAACAGTGAAACTAGAGTGGGGGAGGGACAGGGAGACAAACAGCTGAGATTTGCCCTTGTGGAAGACGGCAGAAGTGTCAGTACTCTGATGGTAGGGTTGTCAACAGTCCCGTATTAGCCGGGACTTCACGGATTTTGGGCTAAATTGGTTTGCCCCATACGGGACCGCCCTTGTCCCGTATTAGGCCCGGGGGGCACAGTAGGCCTGGGCACTGTAGGCCCGGACACTGTAGGTCTGGAGGCTGTAGGCCCGAACACTGTAGGCCCGGAGGGCACTGTAGGCCCGGACGCTGTAGGTCCAGACAGTGTAGGTCCGAACAGTGTAGGCCCGGACACTGTGGGTCCAGATGCTGTAGGCCCGGACAGTGTAGACCCGGACAGTGTAGACCCGGACACTGTAGGTCCGGACAGTGTAGGCCCGGACACTCTGGGTCCGGAGGCTGTAGGCCCGAACAGTGTAGGCCCGGACAGTGTAGGCCCGGACAGTGTAGGCCCGGACAGTGTAGGCCCGGACAGTGTAGGCCCGGACAGTGTAGGTCCGGACAGTGTAGGTCCGGAGGCTCGGGCACCGCCTAACAGACGTTGCGTAGCAACCCGCCTCCCGGCCCGGGCGGCCGCCATTGGTGGAGCGGGAGCACGTGGCCGCTGGCTGGGTGAGGTCACCTTTTGTCCTTATTTGGGAGTGAGAACTTGGCATACCTACCTGATAGGCTCATGCTAGGTGTCAGTGAGGGAACTGGTGGTTATGGGTGAAGTGCTGAATATCTTTGGAAGCCACTGACCAGGGACCAAAGTACAGGCACATGCTAAGCTTACATAATTTAGAGACACAGCCCCTCGGCCCACCGAGCCCACGCTGACCAGTGAACATCTATCTATACACTAGTTTAGTTTAATTTAGTTTAGTTTAGAGATACAGCGTGGAAACAGGCCCTTCAGCCCACCGAGTCTGGGCAGGTGGGACGAGTGTAGCTGGGACATGTTGGCCGGCGAGGGCAAGTTGGGCCGAAGGGCCTGTTTCCTTCTGTATCACTCTGTGACTAATCTGTTCTCGCCTCCTCCTTTCTGTCAACTCCCCACACCCTCAGTTGTCCAATCTTAGAGTCGTAGGCCTGCTGGATCCCCCAGTTGCTAACCATTTTAACCCCTCCCACTCCCACTCCCAGTCTGACCTTTCTGTCCTGGGCCTCCTCCACTGTCAGAGTGAGGCCCAGCGCCAATTGGAGGAACAGCACCTCATATTCCACTTGGGCAGCTTACACCCCAACGGTATGAACAATGATAGATACAAAATGCCGGAGTAACTCAGCGGGACAGGCAGCATCTCTGGAGGGAAGGAATGGGTGACGTTTCAGATGGACACCCTTCGTCAGACTGACGTCATGGGGAGAGGGAGATAAGGGTAAGGTGTGAAACCAGGACAAAAGGTGTGGAGATCAATGAAAATGTAGAATAGATCACCGGGTAGCTGGGAGAAGGTAACAACAAGGCAAACAGAGATAAAATGTAGTTGGAGACAGTAAAAGACTGGTTGGAGAAGTGGGAAGGGGGAGGAGATGGAGAGAGAGGGAAAGCAAGGGTTATTTGAAGTTAGAGAAGTCAATGTTCATACCGCTGGGGTGTAAACTACCCAAGCGAAATATGAGGTGCTGTTCCTCCAATTTGCGCTGGGCCTCACTCTAACAATGGAGGAGGCCCAGGACAGAAAGGTCTGAACGTTGAATTCTCCAATTTTAGGTCACTAGCCAACAACCCCCTACCTCATTTATTCGCTGTATAAGACACAGTTCCAACTCCATCTTTAAATTCACTGACAAAACCATGTTGTTGGACAGGTACCAGGTAATGATGAGCCAGAGTATCTCAGCACCTTTAGGGCGGCACGGTGGCGCAGCGGTAGAGTTGCTGCCTTACAGCGAATGCAGCGCCGGAGACCCGGGTTCCATCCCGACTACGGGCGCCGTCTGTACGGAGTTTGTACGTTCTCCCCGTGACCTGCGTGGGTTTTCTCCGAGATCTTCGGTTTCCTCCCACACTCCAAAGACGTGCAGGTTTGTAGGTTAGTTGGCTTCGGTAAATGTAAACATTGTACACCCTGGTGGGTGTAGGATAGTGTTAGTGTGCGGGGATCGCTGGTCGGCGCGGACCCGGTGGGCCGAAGGGCCTGTTTCCGCGCTGTATCTCTAAACTGGACCAAGGAGCTGATTGTTGACTCTAGAAGAGGAAGACTAGCGTTCCACAAAGCTGTCTTCAACGATGGATCGGTGGTGGATCTCCCCCACCCGCACCGTAGCGGAGTGAGGGGGTATGGGGAGAAGGCAGGAACGGGGTACTGATTGAGAGTGATCAGCCATGATCGCATTGAATGGCGGTGCTGGCTCGAAGGGCTGAATGGCCTCCTCCTGCACCTATTGTCTATTGTCTATTGTGCCCGCTCCTCACTGCCACCATCAGGCAGGAGGTACAAAAGCCTCAAGTCCCCCAGCACCAGCTTCAGCAACAGCTACTTCCCCACAACCATCAGGTTCCTGAACCGACCCACAAGCCCCTGATCCGAGGAAGGAACTGCAGGCGCTGGTTTACACCGAAGTTGGGCACAAAATGCTGGAGTAACTCAACGGGGCAGGCAGCATCTCTGGAGAGAAGGAACGGGTGACGTTTCGGGTCTGAAGAAGGGTCTTGACCCGAAACGTCACCCATTCCTTCTCTCCAGAGATGCTGCCTGTCCCGCTGAGTTGCCCCAGCACTTTATGTCTATCTCTGGAGAGAAGGAATGGCTGCCGTTTCGGGTCGAGACCCTTCTTCAGACCAAAGATAATAGAGCAGAGCAAGATAGACCATTCGACCCCAAAAACCGTAGTATGTCACGGCGCCATTTTAGTAGGCAGAAAGTTGCAGAAACAGTTAAAAAGAAAAAGAACAAAAATCTGTGAATTGATAGATGAGATATATTCTGCATTTTAATGGTATCACCACACATACTGTTCCCCAAAACACTGATTACACTGCGAGAGTCGGGTTTTGCTTACTAAAATGGCGGACATTACGCTCCTTTGCGTACTACACTTCAGTATAGACGATTTTGACGGAGTGA
>NC_135989.1:3092849-3102849 GCF_053455715.1 Rhinoraja longicauda
GCAACTGAACCACCCTACCACAACCAGAGAGCAGTGCTGAACTACTATCTACCTCATTGGTGACCCTTGGACTATCCTTGATCGAACTTTGCTGGCTTTACCTTGCACTAAACGTCATTCCCTTATCCCTGTGTCTGTACACTGTGGACGGCTCGATTGTAATCATGTATTGACTTTCCATTGACTGGTTAGCACGCAACAATTCTGGAATTTAGAAGGATGAGAGGGGATCTTATCGAAACGTATAAGATTATTAAGGGGTTGGACACGTTAGAGGCAGGAAACGTGTTCCCAATGTTGGGGGAGTCCAGAACCAGGGGCCACACAGTTTAAGAATAAGGGGTAGGCCATTTAGAACGGAGATGAGGAAAAACTTTTTCAGTCATTGAGTTGTGAGTCTGTGGAATTCTCTGCCTCAGAAGGCAGTGGAGGCCAATTCTCTGAATGCATTCAAGAGAGAGCCTAGATAGAGCTCTTAAGGATAGCGGAGTCAGGGGGTATGGGGAGAAGGCAGGAACGGGGTAACTGATTGAGAATGATCAGCCATGATCACATTGAATGGTGGTGCGTACAGGCTCGAAGGGCCGAATGGCCTCGTCCTGCACCTATTGCCTATTAGCCTTTCACTGTACCTCAGTACACGTGACAATAAACTAAACTAAACTGGACTGGACTGATTGTTTCCCGAGGGACCCGAACACCCAGGATGAAGGAGATGACAGAGAGTGGTGAAGACTGCCCGGTCCATCACAGATTCACACTGTCGAAGGGTTCTGTAAGAGGCCCTGTCTCAAAAAGGCAGCCAGCATCATCAGGGACCAACACTACCCTGGCCATGTGTGCAGGAAGGGACAACAGTTGCTGGTTTAGACTGAAGATGGACACAAAATGCTGGAGTCACTCAGAGGGTCAGGCAGCATCTGTGGATAGGAGGAATAGGTGACGTTTCGGACTGGACCCCTTTTTCACCCATTCCTTTTCTCTGGAGATCTGATACGTCACCCACTCCTTCTCTCCACAGATGCGGCCTGACCCACTGAGTGACTCCAGCACTTTGTGTCTACAACTCCCCTAGCCACGCTCTCATCTCAATGCTAGCATCCGGAAGAAGGCACATCTTCTCAGCCAGCATCCCTGGAGAACGTGCATAGGTGACGTTTCTGGTTGGGACACCTTCTTCAGACTGATGGAGTGAGGGGTGTGGGGGGGGGAGATATATGGGGAGGGTACAAAGTCGGGCATCGTACCCGGGTCTCTGACGCTGTGCATTGTGACCTTTGGAAAACCCACACGTAACTTCTGCAGTCTGAAGAAGGGTCTCGACCCGAAACGTCGCCCATTCCTTCTCTCCAGAGATGCTGCCTCTCCCGCTGAGTTACTCCAGCATTTTGTGTCCAGCTTCTGCATTCCTTCCTCCACCCTCGCTCCTCTCCCCCACCCTAGATGTCATAGAAACATAGAAACATAGAAAACAGGTGCAGGAGGAGGCCCTTCGGCACTTCGAGCCAGCACCGCCATTCATTGTGATCATGGCCGATCATCCACAATCAGTAACCCGTGCCTGCCTTCTCCCCATATCCCTTGATTCCACTAGCCCCTAGAACACTATCTAACTCTCTCTTAAATCCATCCAGTGATTTGGCTTCCACTGCCCTCTGTGGTAGAGAATTCCACAAATTCACAACTTTCTGGGTGAAAAGGTTCCTTCTCACCTCAGTTTTAAATGGCCTCCCCTTTATTCTTAGACTGTGGCCCCCGGTTCTGGACTCCCCCAACATTGGGAACATTTTTCCTGCATCTAGCTTGTCCAGCCTTTTATAATTTTATATGTTTCTATAAGATCCCCTCTCATCCTTCTAAACTCCAGTGAATACAAGCCTAGTCTTTCCAATTTTTCCTCATATGACAGACCTGCCATCCCGGGGATCAATCTCGTGAACCTACGCTGCACTGCCTCAATTGCAAGGATGTCCTTCCTCAAATTAGGAGACCAAAACTAGTTCCACTGTTCCCATCCCTGTATCCCTCTCGTTAGCACATTTTCCCCAGCCAACAATGGACCAGTGTGGGCTCCACCCTTCCTGAGGTCACCTGTTCTGGCCCTTTCTTGCCTCCATTTTCCCCCAGTACAAGAACAGCTTCTTTCCAGCAAACATCGGCTGTTGAATGCTGCACAACACTGACTTCAGCAATTAGGATTTTACACAGACGGTTTCTTTGGTTTCCACTGCGAACTTTGGCTTTGCAAAGTTATAGTTATAGACAATAGACAATAGACAATAGGTGCAGGAAGAGGCCATTCAGTTCTAAATGGCCTACCCCTCATTCTTAAACTGTGGCCCCTTGTTCTGGACTCCCTCAACATTGGGAACGTGTTTCCTGCCTCTAACGTGTCCAACCCCTTAATAATCTTATACGTTTCCAGATTTAGATTTAGATTTTTAGAGATACAGCGTGGAAACAGGCCCTTCGGCCCACCGAGTCAGCGCCGCCCAGCGATCCCCGCACATTAACACTATCCTACACACAATTTTTGCAAATTACCCAGTCAATTAACCTACATGCCTGTACGTCTTTGGAGTGTGGGAGGAAACCGAAGATCTCGGAGAAAACCCACGCAGGTCACGGGGAGAACGTACAAACTCCATACAGACGGCGCCCGTAATCAGGATCGAACCTGAGTCTCCTTGTAAGGCAGCAACTCTACCGCTGCGCCACCGGTAATATCTCCTCTCATCCTTCTAAATTCCAGTGTATACAAGCCTAGTCGCTCCAGTCTTTCAACATACGACAGTCCCGCCATTCCGGGAATTAACCTAGTGAACCTACGCTGCACGCCCTCAATAACAAGAATATCCTTCCTCAAATTTGGAGACCAATACTGCACACAGTACTCCAGGTGCGGTCTCACCAGGGCCCTGTACAACTGCAGAAGGACCTCTTTGCTCCTATACTAGTATTGTGGCTATTAATTTCTTGTATTTTTGATTATTACATATTCTCTGTGTGCTATCATATTGTTCACAGGCTTGTTCAGAATTTTATAATAGACAATTAAACACTCTCGACTCAAGACTGACCTGTGTTTCGGAAATAATTCAACACTCAAACCAGGCTCAACATCTTTATTTCACAAAATGCTGGAGTAACTCAGCAGGTCAGGCAGCATCTCAGGAGAGAAGGAATGGGTGACGTTTCGGGTCTCGCCCGAAACGTCACCCATTCCTTCTCTCCTGAGATGCTGCCTGACCTGCTGAGTTACTCCAGCATTTTGTGAAATCAATACCTTCGATTTGTACCAGCATCTGCAGTTATTTTCTTACACTAGGCTCAACATCTTCGGCACGGTGGCTCAGCGGTAGAGTTGCTGCCTCACAGCGCCAGTGACCCGGGTTCCATCCTGACTATGGGAACTGCCTGATTGGAGTTTGTACGTTCTCCCCGTGACCTGCGTGGGTTTTCTCCCAGATCTTCGCACACTCCAAAGACATGCAGGTTTGTCAGTTAATTGGCTTCTGTAAAAATTACTGTACGTCTTTGGAGTGTGGGAGGAAACCGGAGCACCCGGAGAAAACCCACGCAGGTCACAGGGAGAACGTACAAACTCTGTACAGACAGCGCCGGTAGTCGGGATGGAACCCGGGTCTCCGGCGCTGTGAGGCTGCCTGGAATCATTCTTGTAAACCATCCAGGACCCTCGCATGACCAACACAACCTTCCTCAGATATGGGCCCCAAAACTGCTCACAATGTTCCATACTGTGCCCTGGTGCTGGTGGCTTCCAGGGCATTAAGAAGGTACCCTGTCTTCAATGGGCGACTACCAGGGAAGAGGTGCTCACCGGCAGGGTAAACAAACCTCAAAAAATCCTGTCTTTGTCGGAGGTACAAGTTCAGTCAATCTCAACTCTTAATAGTTTAGAGATAGGGTGCGGAAAAAGGCCCTTCGGCCCACTGAGTCCGTGCAGACCAGCGATGCCTACACAATAACACTACCCGACGCACACTAGGGACTGTTTTACATTTACACCAAGCAAATTAATCTACAAACCTCACCCCCGACACGAACCTACACGGCATGGCACGGTGGCACAGCGGTAGAGTCGCTGCCCGACAGCGCCAGAGACCCGGGTTCAATCCTGACTACGGGTGCTGTCTGTACGGAGTTTGTACGTTCTCCCCTGCGTGGGTTTTCTCCGGAATCTCCGGTTTCCTCTCACACTCCAAAGACGTGCAGGTATGTAGGTTAATTGGCTTGGCAATAGACAATAGACAATAGACAATAGGTGCAGGAGTAGGCCATTCGGCCCTTCGAGCCAGCACCGCCATTCAATGTGATCGTGGCTGATCATTCTTAATCAGTACCCCGTTCCTGCCTTCTCCCCATACCCCCTGACTCCGCTATCCTTAAGAGCTCTATCTAGCTCTCCCTTGAATGTATTCAGAGAATTGGCATCCACTGCCCTCTGAGGCAGAAAATTCCACAGATGCAAAATTGGCCCTGAAGTGTGTGTAGGATAGTGTTGGTGTGCAAGGATTACTGGTCGGCGCGGACTCGATGGGCCGAAGGGCCTGTCTCCATGCGGTATCTCTAAAACGAAACTAGACTAAACTACACACACTAGGGACAATTTTTAGAACATACCGAAGCCAATTAGCCTACAAACCTGTATGTCTTTGGATTGTGGGAGGGTCCGGAGCACCCGGGGAAAACCCACGCGGTCACGGGGAAAACGTACAAACTCCGTACAGACAGCGCCCATAGTCTGAGCCGGAGTAACAAATCCCAGAGTAACAGAGGCACCGAGGGGGTTGGGCGGGCAAGGAGAGGGACAGGGGTTGGCGGGCCGAGCGGTCGAGGGCGACAAAGGAGGCCCTAGGAACATAGAAAATAGGTGCAGGAGGAGGCCAATCGGCCCTTCGAGCCAGCATCACCGTCCACAATCAGTACCCCATGTAGCAGCCTGGGGCTTACCTGAGCTTACCTGGGGCTTACCTGGGCTTACCTAGATAAGGTGCGCTCCAGTACTACCAGCATGTGGACCAGACTATGGACTTTTTATTTTTCTTTTGCAAATGGCTCCAAAATATGGCAACGAGTGCAAAAATGTCACCGTGCAGTGCATCTGTGACAATAAAAAACCATTGAACCATTGACCATTGAATCATTGACCATTGAACCATTGACCTTTGAACCATTGACTATTGACCTTTGACCATTAAACCATTGACCATTGAACAATTGACCATTGAACCATTGGCCATTGAACCATTGACCATTGACCCATTGAACCATTGAACCATTGACCATTGAACCATTGAACCATTGACCATTGAACCATTGACCATTGACCATTGAACCATTGACCATTGAACCATTGACCATTGACCCATTGAACCATTGAACCATTGAACCAATGACCATTGATCATTGATCATTGACCATTGAACCATTGACCATTGACCATTGAACCATTGAACCATTGAACCATTGACCATTGATCATTGATCATTGACCATTGAACCATTGACCATTGAACCATTGAACCATTGAACCATTGACCATTGAACCATTGACCATTGAACCATTGACCATTGATCATTGATCATTGACCATTGAACCATTGACCATTGAACCATTGACCATTGAACCATTGACCATTGACCATTGAACCATTGAACCATTGACCATTGATAATTGATCATTGACCATTGAACCATTGACCATTGAACCATTGAACAATTGACCATTGAACCATTGACCATTGAACCATTGACCATTGAACCATTGACCATTGACCATTGAACCATTGAACCATTGACCATTGAACCATTGACCATTGACCATTGAACCATTGAACCATTGACCATTGGACCATTGAACCATTGAACCATTGACCATTGATCATTGATCATTGAACCATTGAACCATTGACCATTGAACCATTGACCATTGACCATTGAACCATTGAACCATTGAACCATTGACCATTGAACCATTGAACCATTGACCATTGAACCATTGACCATTGACCATTGAACCATTGAACCATTGACCATTGAACCATTGACCATTGACCATTGAACCATTGAACCATTGACCATTGATCATTGATCATTGACCATTGAACCATTGACCATTGAACCATTGAACAATTGACCATTGAACCATTGACCATTGAACCATTGACCATTGAACCATTGACCATTGACCATTGAACCATTGAACCATTGACCATTGATCATTGATCATTGACCATTGAACCATTGACCATTGAACCATTGACCATTGACCCATTGAACCATTGAACTATTGACCATTGAACAGTAACCATTGAACCATTGACCATTGAACAGTAACCATTGAACCATTGACCATTGAACAGTAACCATTGAACCATTGACCATTGAACAGTGACCATTGACCATTGACTATTGACCGTTGAACCATTGAACCATTGACCATTGAACAGTGACCATTGAACCATTGACCATTGAACAGTAACCATTGAACCATTGACCATTGAACAGTAACCATTGAGGTTGCTGCTCTATCTCTCATCGCCCTTTGGTGGCTCGGAGTTGGATTGTTGGGTATTGAGATAGGTTTGCTGACTAATGTGGTACTGGAGCAAGGCGATGGTTGTGTGACTCTTGAATGAGTTATTTGCAGTGAGGCAGACACAAAATGCTGGAGTAACTCAGCGGGACAGGCAGCATCTCTGGAGAACAGGAATGGGTGACGTTTCGGGTCGGGACGTCACCTATTCCTTTTCTCCAGAGATGCTGCCTGACCGGAGGCTGCAGAGCCTCATTGGGTATCTTTAAAGCAGGGATTGACCGGTTCTTGATTAGTCAGGGCATCAAAGGTTATCGGGAGAAGACAGGAGAATGGGGTTCAGATGGAAAGATAGACCAACCATGATTGAATGGTGGAGTAGACTTGATGGGCTGAATGGCCTAATTCTGTTCAAAAAACAGAAGGATTAGGTCAGTTCAAAACCCTGATGGTTTTTAAGAAATTACAGAAAATTACAGGCAATAGGTGCAGGAGGAGGCCATTTGGCCCTTCGAGCCTGCACCGCCATTCATTGTCATTATGGCTGATCATCCTAAATCAGTACCCCGTGCCTGCCTTCTCCCCATATCGCTTGATTCCACTAGCCCCCAGAGCTCTATCTAACTCTTTAAAATTCATCCAGTGAATTGGCCTCTGCTGCCTTCTGTGGCAGAGAATTCCACAAATTCACAACTCTCTGGGTGAAAAGGTTTTTTCTCACCTCAGTTTTAAATGGCCTCCCCTTTATCTCTCATCGCCCTTTGGTGGCTCGGAGTTTGATTGTTGGGTATTGAGATAGGTTTGCCCCTGGTTCTGGACTCCCCCAACATTGAGAACATTTTTCCTACATCTAGCTTGTCCAGTCCTTTGATAATTTTACACGTTTCTATAAGATCCCCCTCTCATCCTTCTAAATTCCAGTGATTACAAGCCCAGTCTTTCCAATCTTTCCTCATATGACAGTCCCGCCATCCCGGGGATTAACATGGTGAACCTACGCTGCACTGCCTCAATAGCAAGGATGTCCTTCCTCAAATTAGGAGACTAAAACTGCACACAGTACTTCAGATGTGGTCTCACCAGGGCCGTGCAAACTGTAGAAGGGCCTCTTCACTCCTATACTCAAATCCTCTCGTTATTAAGGCCAACATGCCATTAGCTTTCTTCATTTCCGAGAATGAGTGGGTTAATCTATGATGAGCGTTTGTCTACACTAGGCCTGTACTCACTGGAGTTTAGAAGGATGAGGGGGGACTTCATTGAAGCTTACCAAATAGTGAAAGGCCTGGATAGAGTGGATGTGGAGAGGATGTTTCCACTAGTGGGAGAGTCTTGGACCAGAGGCCACAGCCTCAGAATTAAAGCACATTCCTATACGAAGGAGATGAGGAGGAATATACTTAGTCAGAGGGTGGTGAATCTGTGTAACTCATTGCCACAGACGGCTGTGGAGGCCAAGCCAGTGGATATTTTTAAAGCAGAGATAGATAGATTCTTGATTAGTACGGGTGTCAGGGGTTATGGGGAGAAGGCAGGAGAATGGGGTTAGGAGGGAGAGATAGATCAGCCATGATTGATTGGCAGAGTAGATGTGATGGGCCGAATGGCCTAATTCTGCTCCTATCATTGATGAAACATGACAAAATAGGGAAGAGCAACGTTTAAACATCGAGGTCTGTTGGGCAAAGCCGAACGCAATTGAGCTGGGCCAGGATTTAATATGTTGAGCACATCAACACAGTTGTCTATTTGCCTATAAAAATAACAGACAGATTGCAGTGTGCATGTTGTAATTTGGAAGATGCAGCAGGATTGCCAAGGGAACTCATTTATTGAATCATCTGGAGAAAGATCTAAGCAACATTTGGGACCAAGAGGAGGTGGGGGTGGGGGGGGGGGGAGGGGGGAGAGAGAGGGGGGGGGAGTGTTGAAAAGAATGTACTTGCACGTTTTGGCTCCTGCTTAGAACAGGAGGTACCAGCAAACATCACAGGACAAAACATTTGAAAAATATGAAGTGCTTTCTCATTAGCTGCCGAGTGTGGTTAAATGGAGCATACTTCAATCTCCACTTCACATAACAGATGTCATTCTTGTTACCAATAGGACAAAGGCAAATGGAATAAAAGCTTTCAACCCCAGCCAGTGATGTCGAGTGCTGACAGTCAGGGAAGGTGCTGCCAGAACATTTATCTTTTGCGCAGATGATGTCTTATCGCCATCCCCCCTCCCCCTTCCATTTTACCTTCTCCTCACTAAGTCCATCTCCGCACCTAACGAGATTTATTTATCTTAGTTCATTCTCACCTGTACCGAGGTACGGTGAAACGCTTTTAGTTTAGTTTAGTTTGGAGATACAGCGCGGAAACAGGCCCTTCGGCCCACCGGGTCCGCGCCGACCAGCGATCCCCGCACACTAACACGATCCTGACTCTGGGCGCTGTCTGTACGGAGTTTGTACGTTCTCCCCGTGACCTGCGCGGGTTTTCTCCGAGATCTTCGGTTTCCCCCCACACTCCAAAGACGTACTTCCACTGACTCCGTCTACACCTCACGCTGCCTCGGCAAGGCCAGCAGCATCATCAAGGACCAGTCTCACCCCGGCCACTCCCTCTTCTCCCCTCTCCCATCGGGCAAGAGGTACAGAAGTGTGAAAACGCACACCTCCAGATTCAGGGACCGTTTCTTCCCGGCTGTTATCAGGCAACTGAACCATCCTACCACAACCAGAGAGCAGTGCTGAACTACTATCCACATCATTGGAGACCCTTGGACTACCCATTCCTTCTCTCCCGAGATGCTGCCTGACCTGCTGAGTTACTCCAGCATTTTGTGAATAAATACCTTCGATTTGTACCAGCATCTGCAGTTCTTTTCTTATACTACTTGGACTATCTTTGATCGGACTTTGCTGGCTTTACCTTGCACTAAACGTTATTCCTTTATCCTGCATCTGTACACTGTGGACGGCTCGATTGTAATCACGTGTTGTCTTTCCGCTGACCGGTTAGCACGCAACAAAAGCATTTCACGGTACCTCGGTACACGTGACAATAAACTAAACTCATCAACTCAATTCAAACCGTTTCAATCCTTAACACTCAGGTAAGCGGATTAATCACAAGTCAACGGGGCTGCAGGTGAAGGGAGCAAAAATAAATCAACCGAGCAGGAAAGAGGGGGGAGAACAATTCTCCTATTGGTGCTGAGGGGATGATGCTGCCTGAGAGGAAGAGTTTGCACAAGGCTGTCGTTGCCGTGTCTTGCAGTGCAAAGTCTATTTTTACCGTGACTGAGGCACGGTGTGAAAATCACAGTGATTAGCTCGGAGGGAGTCCAGCGGCGTCTCCATGAACTCTTCATGCCCCTCAGGGCAGAAGCAGGGAACTGGTGAAGACAGACACAAGATGCTGGAGCAACTCAGCGGGACAGGCAGCATCTC
>NC_135989.1:3107849-3167821 GCF_053455715.1 Rhinoraja longicauda
GCACACATATACACACACACACACACACACACACACACACACGCAGATGCACACATACACACACACACACACACACACACACACACACATTCTCACAGATGCACACGTACACATATACACACACATACAGGCACACACATATACACACACATATACACTCATACACACACACACACACACTCGCAGATGCACACATACACACACACACACACACACACATTCTCACAGATGCACACGTACACATATACACACACATACAGGCACACACATATACACACACATACATATACATACACATACACACACATACATACAGATGCACATACACATATATACACACACATACACATGTACACGCACACACACACATATACAAACACATAAGCATACACATACATACAGATGCACATTTGCACACATATGCACACACACACACGCACATACATAAACATCCACAAACTGGCACACACGGCACATGCATCACCCCTGTACACACATGACACACATGTGCACGCACACATACACACACGCATAGACACAGAAACATACAAACACACACACAAATACACACAGACACATTCACACACACATACACTGAAATATACGAACACACACAAATGCACACAGACTCAGACAAACGCACGTTCACACACACAGACATACACTGAAACATACACACACACAAATACACACAGACATAGACACACAGACACAATTCAAAAACCCACATTAACACAAATGCAACCGCTCCTCCCGCCTGCCTCTGTGAATAATTCACATGCGATGTCGAGGCCGCGTTCCCGATCCTGGTGGCCCCCAGCACAGCTCGCAGGCCAGTGGCTCAGTTACCCCTCAGGTGCATAAAACCATGAGAGGAATAGATCGGGTAGATGCACAGAGTCTCTTGCCCAGAGTGGGGGATTCGAGGACCAGAGGACATAGGTTCAAGGTGAAGGGGGAAAGATTGAATAGGAATCCGAGGGGTAACTTTTTCACACAGTGGGTGGTGGGTGTATGGAACAAGCTGCCAGAGGAGGTAGTTGAGGCTGGGACTATCCCATCGTTTAAGAAACCGTTAGACAGGTACATGGATAGGACAGGTTTGGAGGGATATGGACCAAACGCGGGCAGGTGGGACTAGGGTAGCTGAGACATGTTGGCCGGTGTGGGCAAGTTGGGCCGAGGGGCCTGTTTCCACACTGTGTCACTCTATGACTCTGATTCTATGACTCAGATTCCCATTAAATCTTTTCCCTTTCACCTTAAATTGTGCATTTATGTTTGTTATTTTAAAGAAACACGCATCAAAGGTTACTGCTTAGGAGGGTAATAGGTTAAGATGGATTATAGAAGTAATGAGATAGTAATGATAGATAACAACATATTACAAAACCTGCTACAGTAATGTAAAACTGAGTGGTCTTTACAGCAGATTAAGGTTCCAAATAGCAACGTGATTGAGAACAACAATGTTGCTGTACAAGTCGCTAGTGAGACCACATTTTAGTTTTTAGTTTAGAGATACAGCGCGGAAACAGGCCCATTCGGCCCACCGGGTCCGCGCCGACCAGCGATCCCCGCACACTAACACTATCCTACACCCACTAGGGACAATCTTAACCGAAGCCAATTAACCTACAAGCCTTTGGACGTCTTTGGAGTGTGGGAGGAAACCGGAGCACCCGGAGAAAACCCACGCGGGTCACGGGGAGAACGTACAAACTTGGTACAGACAGCGCCCGTAGTCGGGATTGGAATCCGTGTAACTCAGCGGGACAGGCACCATCACTGGAGAGAAAGAAAGGGTGACCTTCCAGGTCGAGACCCTTCTTCGGGCTGAGAGTCAGGGGAGAGGGGGACTAGCGATACAGAAGGGTAAGGTGTGAAAATGACAGATCAGAGACGACGATGATCAAGGACAATGTAGAATGGTTCATTGTTGGCTGAGGGGAAAGTGACATCGAGGCATACAGACAGTAATATTTAAACAGAGTCGGAGAACTAGGATGGGGGAGGGAATGGAGAGAGAGAGAGGGAAAGCAGGGATTACTTGAAGTTAGAGAAGTCAATGTTCATACTGATGGGGTGTAAACTACCCAAGCGAAATATGAGGTGCTGTTCCTCCAATTTGCGCTGGGCCTCACTCTGACAATGGAGGAGGCCCATGACAGAAAGGTCAGTGTGGGAGTGGGAGGGGGAGTTAAAGTGTTTGGCAACCGGGAGATCAGGTAGGTTTAGGCGGTCTGGGCGGAGGTGTTCAGCGAAATGATGGCCGAGCCTGCGCTTGGTCTCGCCGATATATAGGTAACGACCTCTCATATTTGCATTGGGCAGTTTACACCCCAGCGGTATGAACATTGACTTCTCTAACTTCAAGTAACCCCAGCTTCCCCTCTCTCTCCATCCCCTCCCCGACCAGTCTGACTGCCCCCAATTAAATCTTTATCTCTGTTTGCTTCGTTGTCCCTGCGAACAATGATCTATCCCACGCCTTCCTCGATCTACGTCCGCTTTGATGTCTCATTTTCACACCCCACGCCTCCTTGTCTCTGTGCGTCCCTCTGCGCTGACTCTCGGTCCGAAGAAGGGTCTCGACCCGGAAGATCACCCGTTCCCTTCTCTCCGGAGATGCTGCCTTGCTGAGAATGCCGAGCTACTCCGGGATGGCGTGTCTGTCTTCGATGTAAGCCAGCATCTGTAGTTGCTTGCTTGCAAATTCCGAGCGGAGGGCAGCTTAGAATTGCCCTTCCTGGATATTTCCCCGTCGTGAAGAGGCTGGGAGAAAGCACGCCTCACCGCCAGGCCTGGGCACCGTTCATCAGACTGCCAGTGACAGAGAGCCGCTAAAAGGGCAATCCGTCCCCCCAGGATACTGCAAGCTCTCTTCTCAATCTGCTAGTTGGCTGGATAATGCACTCGCAGGCTCACACCAACCCCCCAGGGCCCGCATACAAATGCCATGGCCGTAATTAAAATTCTCTGCCCTTCGCGCCGGTCTGAAAGCTTCTCCTGCCTCATTATTTCTCCGTGCCTCAGGTGTGGCAACAAGCGTGGCCGCTCGCCCGCATCTCCCGCCACCCCAGCCCCGGCGCCGCTCCGTGGCTTGGCGCCCCCATCTCCGGGCCGTGGGTTCAAACCCTGCTCCAGACATTGAGCGCCCAAAATCCCCACCCTTCACCCAACCGCATTACAACACATTGGAACAGGCACATGGATAGCAAGGCAAGGCTGGGCAAGGCATTGAAGGTAAGGCTAGGCAGGGCATTGAAGGCAACATGCGAAATGGGACTAGCTTAGACAGAGCATCTGGGTCAGCATGGATGTGATGGGCCAAAGGGCCTGGGTGAGATGGGCCAAAGGGCCTGCTTCCTTGCTGTTTGACACTACGACTCTTTTTACTTTAGTTTAGTTTAAAGGTACAGCGCAGAAACAGGCCCTTCGGCCCACCAGGTCCGCGCCGACCAGTGGTCAGGTGGGACCTGGGGACGGGAAGGGTGGGGTTTGGAGACGTAGAGTCATACAGCATGGACACAGGCCCTTCGGCCCACCCTCTCCATGCCAGACAGTCTAGCACATGGGACCAGTCCCATTTGCCTGCGTTTGGCCCATAGCCGATCCCTCCGTGTACCTGTCCAAATGCTAGAAGATCACTGAGACACAACGATGGTGTGGAGAAGGGAGAGAGAGAGAGAGAGAGAGAGAGAGCGAGAGAGAGAGAGAGAGAGAGAGAGAGAGAGAGAGAGAGAGAGAGAGAGAGAGAGAGAGAGAGAGAGAGAGAGAGAGAGAGAGAGAGAGAGAGAGAGAGGGAGGGAGGGAGGGAGGGGGGGAGGGGGGAGGGGGGGGAGAGGGAGGGAGGGAGGGAGGGAGGGAGGGAGGGAGTGAGAGAGGGAGGGAGGGGGAGAGAGAGAGAGAGAGCGAGGGAGAGTGAGAGGGAGAGAGTGGGAGGGAAGGAGGGAGAGAGAGAGAGGCAGTGAGAGAGGGAGGGAGAGAGAGGCCAGGTAGTTGAGTCTGAGCCCCAGTGGCAGTAGGCCGAGCCCAGGGGTAGTCAACCCTCCAGCGGTGGTTCCTTCTCCAGGCCACACTGACACTCCTCCACCAGCACCAGGTCCACGCTGAGCGCCCGGCCGCCCTGGCACTGGAGCGGGACGGTGGCGTGGCGCAGGCGGCTGGGGGAGCAGCGCGAGCAGGAGCGGTGGATCTGCGGCCCAGAGCCGGGCACGAAGAACGAGCGGCACTGCCCGAAACACAGCTGGTTGCGGACGGAGAGGGGCCGGCACCACGGGCGGGAAACCCTCTGTGGGAGCAGAGAGAGAGAACCATCATCAGTCACGGGCGTCTGAGAGTCCGACACTCCCAGAGTAACAGAGACACAGAGTCAATAGACAATAGACAATAGACAACAGGTGCAGGAGGAGGCCATTCGGCCCTTCGAGCCTGTACGCACCACCATTCAATGTGATCATGGCTGATCATTCTCAATCAGTACCCTGTTCCTGCCTTCTCCCCATACCCCCTGACTCCGCTATCCTTAAGAGCTCTATCTAGCTCTCTCTTGAATGCATTCAGAGAATTGGCCTCCACTGCCTTCTGAGGCAGAGAATTCCACAGATTTACAACTCTCTGACTGAAAAGGTTTTTCCTCATCTCCGTTCTAAATGGCCTACCCCTTATTCTTAAACTGTGGCCCCTTGTTCTGGATTCCCCCAACATTGGGAACATGTTTCCTGCCTCTAACGTGTCCAATCCCTTAATAATCTTATACGTTTCGATAAGATCCCCTCTCATCCTTCTAAATTCCAGTGTATACAAGCCCAGTCGCTCCAGTCTTTCAACATATGACAGTCCCGCCATTCCAGGGATTAACCTAGTGAACCTACGCTGCATGCCCTCAATAGCAAGAATATCCTTCCTCAAATTTGAAGACCAAAACTGCACACAGTACTCCAGGTGTGGTCTCACTAGGGCCCTGTACAACTGTAGAAGGACCTCTTTGCTCCTATACTCAGAGACACAGAGAGACACAGAGACACAGAGACACACAGAGACACACAGAGACACACAGAGACACACAGACACACAGACACACACAGAGACACACAGAGACACACAGACACACACAGAGACACACAGAGACACACAGAGACACAGACACACAGACACACAGACACACACAGAGACACACAGAGACACAGACACACACAGAGACACACAGAGACACACAGAGACACAGACACACAGACACACAGAGACACACAGAGACACACAGACACACAGACACACACACAGACACACAGAGACACACAGAGACACACAGACACACACAGAGACACACAGAGACACACACAGAGACACACAGACACACAGACACACAGAGACACACACAGAGACACACAGACACACACAGAGACACACAGACACACAGAGACACACAGAGACACAGACAGACACAGAGACACACAGAGACACACAGACACACACAGAGACACACAGAGACACACAGAGACACACAGACACACAGAGACACACAGAGACACACAGAGACACACAGAGACACACAGAGACACACAGAGACACACAGAGACACAGAGACACACAGAGACACACAGACACACAGACACACAGACACACAGACACACAGACACACACAGACACACACAGTCACACAGACACACAGACACACAGACACACAGAGACACAGAGACACACAGACACACAGACACACACAGACACACACAGTCACACAGACACACAGAGACACACACAGACACACAGACACACACAGAGACACAGAGACACACAGACACACAGACACACACAGACACACACAGTCACACAGACACACACAGACACACACAGTCACACACAGACACACAGACACACAGACACACACAGACACACAGAGACACACAGACACACACAGACACACAGACACACAGACACACACAGACACACACAGACACACACAGACACACAGACACACACAGACACACAGAGACACACACAGACACACAGAGACACACACAGACACACAGACACACAGACACACACAGACACACACAGACACACACAGACACACAGACACACAGACACACACAGACACACAGACACACAGAGACACACAGAGACACACAGACACACAGACACACAGACACACACAGAGACACACAGACACACAGACACACACAGAGACACACAGACACACAGACACACACAGAGACACACAGACACACAGTCACACAGACACACACAGACACACACAGACACACAGACACACACAGACACACACAGACACACAGACACACACAGACACACACAGACACACAGAGACACAGAGACACACAGACACACAGAGACACACAGACACACACAGACACACAGACACACAGACACACAGACACACACAGTCACACAGACACACACAGTCACACAGACACACAGACACACAGACACACAGACACACAGACACACACAGACACACACAGACACACACAGGCACACAGAGACACAGAGACACAGAGACACACAGACACAGAGACACAGAGTCATAGAGTCACAGAGTCACAGAGTGATACAGTGTGGAAACAGGCCCTTCAGCCCAACTTGCCCACATAGGCCAACACAGTCCCAGCTCAAAGATACTAGAGGAACAAGAAGGACCACTCCATTGAAATCGCCTATACTGAAGTGTAGTACGCAAAGGAGCCATTTTAGTAAGCAGAACCCGCCTCTCGCAGTGTAATCAGTGTTTTGGGGGAACAGTATGTGTGATGATACCATAAAAATGCAGAATATATCTCATCTATCAACTCATCTGCCAACTAAAATGGCGCCGTGACGTACTATGGTATTTAGGGTCGAGTGGTCTATCTTGCTCCTCTAGTATCTTTGTCCAGCTACACTAGTCCCACCTGCCTGTGCTTGGTCCATAACCCTCCAAACCTGTCCTATCCATGTACCTGTCCAACTGTTTCTTAAACGTTGGGATAGTCCCAGCCTCAACTACCTCCTCTGGCAGCTTGTTCCATAAACCCACTACCATCTGTGTGAAATAGTTACCCCTCAGATTCCTATTAAATCTTTTCCCCTTCACCTTGAACCTGTGTCCTCTGGTCCTCGATTCCCCTACTCTGGGCAAGAGACTCTGTGCGTCTACCCGATCTATTCCTCTCATGAGGTAGATGCAGGGACAATGTCTGAACTGAGGGTCAACACATTGGACTTTAGACGCAGGAACAGGCCCTTCGGCCCATCGAGTCCACGTTGACCAGCGATTACCCCGCACACTAACACCATCCTACACACTAGGGGCTATTTACAATTATACCAAAGGCAATTAACCTGCAAACCTGCGCGTCTTTGGAGTGTGGGAGGAAACCGGAGCACCCGGAGAAAACCCACTCGGTCACGGGGAGAACGTACAAACTCCCTACAGACAGCACCCGTGGTCAGGATGGAACCCGGGTCTCTGGCGCTGTGAGGCAGCAACTCTACCGCTGCGCCACCGTGCCGCCCATAAACGCTGGCCTTGCCAATAGACAATAGACAATGGACAATAGGTGCAGGAGGAGGCCATTCGGCCCTTCGAGCCTGTACGCACCGCCAGTCAATGTGATCATGGCTGATCATTCTCAATCAGTACCCCGTTCCTGCCTTCTCCCCATACCCCCTGACTCCGCTATCCTTAAGAGCTCTATCTAGCTCTCTCTTGAATGCAACTGCATTCAATGGCAACTACATTCTGACAAATTAATAATTAAATAATATTCTCCCCAGTGGTTGTGAAAGGCTTCCGCAAGTCCTAAAGTTATGAATGGCACCTGGCACCTCCTTTAGAGTCGTACAACATGGAAACAGGCCCTTCGGCCCAACTTATCCATGCAGACCAAGATGCCCCATCTACTTCCAGTCCCACCTGCCCGCATTTGGCCCATATCAACAACTTCTCCTACAACTCCTCACACTTCCTCCAAGTCCAAGGCGTAGCTATGGGCACCCACATGGGCCCCAGCTATGCCTGCCTCTTTGTAGGGTACGTTGATCAATCTCTGTACCAGGCGTACACTGGCCCCATCTCCAAACTCTACCTCCGCTACATTGACGACTGCATCGGTGTTACCACCTGCACCCGTGCACAACTCATGGACTTCATCAACTTCACCACCAATTTCCATCCTGCACTCAAATTCACTTGGACCATCTCCGACATCCCTTTATCGTTTCTGGATCTCACCGTCTCCATCACAGGAGACAGACTATCGACTGGCATCTACTACAAACCCACTGACTCCACAACTATCTAGACCACACTCCTTCCCACCCTGCTTCCTGCAAAGACTCTATCCCCTACGCCCAACCCCTCCGTCTACGCCGCATCTGTGCCCAAGATGAGGTGTTCCACACCAGGGCGTCCGAGATGTCCTCATTCTTTAGGGAACCCCCTCTCCCATCATAGATGAGAGGTCTGCGTTACTAACCCAGTAACTTTAACCACCTCTAGATTCAGTAGCCCACTGGTCTGTTACTAGCCCAGTAACTTTAACCACCTCTAGATTCAGTAGCCCACAGGTCAGTGTTACTAGTCCGGTCGCTTTAACCACCTGTAGATTCAGTAGCCCACAGGTCTGTGTTACTAGCCCAGTAGCTCGTTCCACCTGTAGATTCAGTAGCCCATAGGTCTGTGTTACTAGCCCAGTGCCACTACTACCCTCCTACCAAGCTGCGTCGCTGAACTGCCGCCGTTTGGACCCCAGATCCCCGTCTCTGTCCTCCCCCGTCTCTTTGTCCCTCTCTCCCCTGCTCCGTTTCCTCCCCCACTCTCCTTCCCCTCCCTTGTCCTACTTTCCCGACCGCGCTCCGTGCCGATCAGCCTCGCTAACCTCCCCCCCCCCCCCCCCCCTCCCCCCTCCTCCCTCTCCCCGGGTTATTCCGTCCCCTCTGCGTGCCATGGGCTTTCAGACTTGGGCACTGGGCTTATCTTCTCCGTTGCAGCCTGATCGGTCCCATCTGCCCTGTGGCTTGCACCTTGAAGCCTCTTGCACTGACTGTCCTGGCGTGACTAAAGCTTCCTTATTCAGCTTTGAACGGGATCAAACACGCCTGAACTAAGCGTGTAGGAAGGAACTGCAGGTGCTGGTTTAAACCCTAGACACAAAATGCTGGAGTAACTCAGCGACACGGGCAGCATCTCTGGAGAGAAGGAATGGGTGAACTGAAGATCAGACTGAAAATTAGTCTGTCTTCTGATTCATTTTACCGACCATCTGCCTCCCCCTCACCCTCCCCTCTGCTAACAATGCACCGTTCTACATTTCCTTACCAGTGTCTGCTTGATCTGTCTTTTTCACACCTTACCCTTCCATACATCTACTCTCCCTCTCCCTGACTCTCAGTCTGCCCGAAACATCACCCATTCCTTCTCTCCAGAGATGCTGCCTGTCCTGCTGAGTTACTCCAGCATTCTGTGTCTCTCTCAGGAACGGCTTCTGGCCCTCTGTTACCGGACTTCTGAACGGTCTTTCCATCAGCTAGACTAGGGCACTGTCCCACTGAGTTACTCCAGCCCTTTGTGCCTGTCTGCAGATGATCTAAGGCCAGTCGGTGGCACAAGGCACAGGGGCTCCTTGTTTGAGAGCTGGGGCTTGCTGGAGACCTTTAAACGGCATCAACAAGTGCAGCAGGGGAATGGATTTAACACTTGCCCAAAAACCTTCCAGGAGGCATAAGGATGGCCGTGGCTAGACGGCTGCTGGTGCCAGCTCAGGATGGCGATGGAGCCAATGTCTCACCCACTCGTCCTGCTGCTCTCTCTGGAGACCTGGCTCTGGCAGCTGGGTACAGAGCGAGTGGCAGCCAAGTCCCTGCCATATGGAGCGGGCAGGCTTGCAGCTCTTTCCACTGCCAGCCTCTCCCCTCCCTGCTGTTGTCCTACCCGCCCGTGGCCCAACCAGCCCCCGCCCACACTGCCCCAACCCGTCCACCCCGCCCCAACCAGCCCCCGTCCACCCTGCCCCAACCCGTCCACTCTCACTGCCCTCTGCCACCCTGCCCACCCACCCTGCCCCAACCCGTCCACCCTGCCCCAACCCGTCCACTCTCACTGCCCTCTGCCACCCTGCCCACCCACCCTGCCCCAACCCGTCCACTCTCACTACCCTCCCTGCCACCCTGCCCACCCATCCTGCCCATCCACCCTGCCCCAAAACATCCACCCACCCTGCCCTCTCTGCCACCCAGCCCAAACCCGTCTACTCTCCCTGCCCTCTCTGCCACCCTGCCCACTCTCACTGCTCGCTTTGCCACCCTGCCCACCCACTAAATACGGACATTCCCTATTTTGGGCTAAATTTGTTTGTCCCGTACAGGCCCCGACACTGTAGGCCCAGACAGTGTAGGCTAACAGAGCTCGTTAACTTTAACGGAGTTCGGGGAGCGGGGGGCAGGGGACCGAGTGTGTTGGGGGAGCGGGGGGGGGGTGTGTTGGGGAGCGGGGGGCAGGGGGGCCGAGTGTGTTGGGGGGAGCCGGGGGCAGGGGGGCGAGTGTGTTGGGGGGAGCGGGGGGGCCGAGTGTGTTGGGGGGAGCGGGGGGCAGGGGGGCGAGTGTGTTGGGGGAGCGGGGGGCAGGGGGGCGAGTGTGTTGGGGGAGCGGGGGGCAGGGGGGCGAGTGTGTTGGGGGGAGCGGGGGGGCCGAGTGTGTTGGGGGGAGCGGGGGGCAGGGGGGCGAGTGTGTTGGGGGAGCAGGGGGCAGGGGGGCGAGTGTGTTGGGGGGAGCGGGGGGGCCGAGTGTGTTGGGGGGAGCGGGGGGCAGGGGGGCGAGTGTGTTGGGGGAGCGGGGGGCAGGGGGGCGAGTGTGTTGGGGGAGCGGGGGGCAGGGGGGCGAGTGTGTTGGGGGAGCGGGGGGCAGGGGGGCGAGTGTGTTGGGGGGAGCGGGGGGCAGGGGGGCGAGTGTGTTGGGGGAGCGGGGGGGGGGGTGTGTTGGGGGAGCGGGGGGCAGGGGGCCGAGTGTGTTGGGGGGAGCGGGGGGCAGGGGGGCGAGTGTGTTGGGGGGAGCGGGGGGGCCGAGTGTGTTGGGGGGAGCGGGGGGCAGGGGGGCGAGTGTGTTGGGGGAGCGGGGGGCAGGGGGGCGAGTGTGTTGGGGGAGCGGGGGGCAGGGGGGGCGAGTGTGTTGGGGGGAGCGGGGGGGCCGAGTGTGTTGGGGGGAGCGGGGGGCAGGGGGGCGAGTGTGTTGGGGGAGCAGGGGGCAGGGGGGCGAGTGTGTTGGGGGGAGGGGGGGGCCGAGTGTGTTGGGGGAGCGGGGGGCAGGGGGGCGAGTGTGTTGGGGGAGCGGGGGGCAGGGGGGCGAGTGCGTTGGGGGAGCGGGGGCAGGGGGGCGAGTGTGTTGGGGGAGCGGGGGGCAGGGGGGCGAGTGTGTTGGGGGGAGCGGGGGGCAGGGGGGCGAGTGTGTTGGGGGAGCGGGGGGGGCCGAGTGTGTTGGGGGGAGCGGGGGGCAGGGGGGCGAGTGTGTTGGGGGAGCGGGGGGCAGGGGGGCGAGTGTGTTGGGGGAGCGGGGGACAGGGGGGCGAGTGTGTTGGGGGAGCGGGGGCAGGGGGGGCGAGTGTGTTGGGGGAGCGGGGGGCAGGGGGGCGAGTGTGTTGGGGGAGCGGGGGGCAGGGGGGGCGAGTGTGTTGGGGAGCGGGGGAGGGGCCGAGTGTGTTGGGGGAGCGGGGGGGGGGGCCGAGTGTGTTGGGGGAGCGGGGGGGGGCCGAGTGTGTTGGGGGAGCGGGGGGGGCCGAGTGTGTTGGGGGAGCGGGGGGGGCCGAGTGTGTTGGGGGAGCGGGGGGCAGGGGGCCGAGTGTGTTGGGGAGCGGGGGGGGGGAGAGTGTGTTGGGGGAGGGGGGGTGTTGGGGGAGCGGGGGGCAGGGGGCCGAGTGTGTTGGGGGAGCGGGGGGGCAGGGGGCCGAGTGTGTTGGGGGAGCGGGGGGGGGGGTGTGTTGGGGGAGCGGGGGGCAGGGGGCCGAGTGTGTTGGGGGGAGCGGGGGGGCCGAGTGTGTTGGGGGGAGCGGGGGGCAGGGGGGGCGAGTGTGTTGGGGGAGCGGGGGGCAGGGGGGCGAGTGTGTTGGGGGAGCGGGGGGCAGGGGGGCGAGTGTGTTGGGGGGAGCGGGGGGGCCGAGTGTGTTGGGGGGAGCGGGGGGCAGGGGGGCGAGTGTGTTGGGGGAGCAGGGGGCAGGGGGGCGAGTGTGTTGGGGGGAGCGGGGGGGCCGAGTGTGTTGGGGGGGAGCGGGGGGCAGGGGGGCGAGTGTGTTGGGGGAGCGGGGGGCAGGAGGGCGAGTGTGTTGGGGGAGCGGGGGGCAGGGGGGCGAGTGTGTTGGGGGAGCGGGGGGCAGGGGGCCGAGTGTGTTGGGGGAGCGGGGGGGGGGGTGTGTTGGGGGAGCGGGGGGGCAGGGGGCCGAGTGTGTTGGGGGAGCGGGGGGCAGGGGGGCGAGTGTGTTGGGGGGAGCGGGGGGGGGCCGAGTGTGTTGGGGGGAGCGGGGGGCAGGGGGGCGAGTGTGTTGGGGGAGCGGGGGGCAGGGGGGCGAGTGTGTTGGGGAGCGGGGGACAGGGGGGCGAGTGTGTTGGGGAGAGCGGGGGCAGGGGGGGCGAGTGTGTTGGGGGAGCGGGGGGCAGGGGGGCGAGTGTGTTGGGGGAGCGGGGGGCAGGGGGGCGAGTGTGTTGGGGGAGCGGGGGAGGGGCCGAGTGTGTTGGGGGAGCGGGGGGGGGGCCGAGTGTGTTGGGGGAGCGGGGGGGGCCGAGTGTGTTGGGGGAGCGGGGGGGGCCGAGTGTGTTGGGGGAGCGGGGGGGGCCGAGTGTGTTGGGGGAGCGGGGGGCAGGGGGCCGAGTGTGTTGGGGGGAGCGGGGGGGGGGAGAGTGTGTTGGGGGAGGGGGGGTGTTGGGGGAGCGGGGGGCAGGGGGCCGAGTGTGTTGGGGGAGCGGGGGGCAGGGGGCCGAGTGTGTTGGGGGAGCGGGGGGGGGTGTGTTGGGGGAGCGGGGGGCAGGGGGGCGAGTGTGTTGGGGGGAGCGGGGGGGCCGAGTGTGTTGGGGGGAGCGGGGGGCAGGGGGGCGAGTGTGTTGGGGGAGCGGGGGGCAGGGGGGCGAGTGTGTTGGGGGAGCGGGGGGCAGGGGGGGCGAGTGTGTTGGGGGGAGCGGGGGGCCGAGTGTGTTGGGGGGAGCGGGGGGCAGGGGGGCGAGTGTGTTGGGGGAGCAGGGGGCAGGGGGGCGAGTGTGTTGGGGGGAGCGGGGGGGCCGAGTGTGTTGGGGGGGAGCGGGGGGCAGGGGGGCGAGTGTGTTGGGGGAGCGGGGGGCAGGAGGGCGAGTGTGTTGGGGGAGCGGGGGGCAGGGGGGCGAGTGTGTTGGGGGAGCGGGGGGGCAGGGGGCGAGTGTGTTGGGGGGAGCGGGGGGCAGGGGGGCGAGTGTGTTGGGGGGAGCGGGGGGGGCCGAGTGTGTTGGGGGGAGCGGGGGGCAGGGGGGCGAGTGTGTTGGGGGAGCGGGGGGGCAGGGGGGCGAGTGTGTTGGGGGAGCGGGGGGCAGGGGGGCGAGTGTGTTGGGGGAGCGGGGGAGGGGCCGAGTGTGTTGGGGGAGCGGGGGGGGGGGCCGAGTGTGTTGGGGGGAGCGGGGGGGGCCGAGTGTGTTGGGGGAGCGGGGGGCAGGGGGCCGAGTGTGTTGGGGGAGCGGGGGGGGGGGAGAGTGTGTTGGGGGAGGGGGAGTGTTGGGGGAGCGGGGGGCAGGGGGCCGAGTGTGTTGGGGGAGCGGGGGGCAGGGGGCCGAGTGTGTTGAGGGAGCGGGGGGCGAGTGTGTTGGGGGAGCAGGGGGCAGGGGCCGAGTGTGTTGGGGGAGGGGGGGGTGTTGGGGGAGTGGGGGGGGTGTTGGGGAGAGGGGGGTGTTGGGGGAGTGGGGGGGTGTTGGGGGAGGGGGGGGCGTGTGTTCTGACCTAATGGAGGTTGCGTAGCAACCCGCCTCCCAGCCCGGGCGGCCGCCGTTGGTGAAGTGGGAGCACGTGGCCACTGGCTGGGTGAGGTCACGTGGGGCGTGGGGCGGTGACGTCACCTTGTCCCGTATTTGGGAGTGAGATAGTTGGCAACCCCTACCCACCCACCCTGCCCCAAACCATCTACTCTCACTGCCCCCTCTGCCACCCTGCCCTCCCTCCCACCATGCCCCTAATCATCTACCCTGGATGTGGAGAAGATGTTTCCACTAGTGGGAGAGTCTAGGACCAGAGGGCACAGCCTCAGAATTAAAGGACGTTCCTTTAGGAAGGAGATAAGGAGAAATTTCTTTGGTCAGAGGGTGGTGAGTCTGTGGAATTCTTTACTACAGACGGCTGTGGAGGCCAAATCAGTGGATATTTTTACAGCAGAGATAGACAGATTCTTGATTAGTGCGGGTGTCAGAGGTTATGGGGAGAAGGCAGGAGAATGGGGTTAGGAGGGAGAGATAGGGCGGCACGGTGGCGCAGCGGTAGAGTTGCTGCTTTACAGCGAATGCAGCGCCGGAGACTCAGGTTCGATCCTGACTACGGGTGCTGCACTGTAAGGAGTTTGTACGTTCTCCCCGTGACCTGCGTGGGTTTACTCCGAGATCTTCGGTTTCCTCCCACACTGCAAAGACGTACAGGTATGTAGGTTAATTGGCTGGGTAAATGTAAAAAAAATTGTCCCTAGTGGGTGTAGGATAGTGTTAATGTACGGGGATCACTGGGCGGCACGGACTTGGAGGGCCGAAAAGACCTGTTTCCGGCTGTATATATATGATATGATATGATATGATATGATAGATCAGCCATGATTGAATGGTGGAGTAGACTTGATGGGCCGAATGGCCTAATTCTGATCCTATCACTTATGACCCTCTCATTGACCTCTCTACCCACCCACCCTGACCCTAATTATTTACCCTCTAACTGACCTCTCTCTACCAGCCTGTGCCCCACCCATAGGTTCATAGGTGATAGAAGCAGAATCAGGCCATTCGGCCCATCGAGCACCATTCAATCATGGCCGATCTCTCTCTCCCTCCCAACCCCATTCTCCTGCCTTCTCCCCTTAACCCTTGATAATCAGCCCCTGACCTCCTATCCTGCCCAGAATTATCTACCCACTCTCTGGCTTCTCGCTACCACCTGGTCCCACCACTCTGCCCTTCCTCTCCCCTGCTAGCCCATGTTAATTCCAGGTCCCCATAATATTATCAAACCGCAGCGAGGTTTAGGTTAACATCTAACGGTGGCCCAGCGGTAGAGTTGCCGCCTTTCAGCGAATGCAGCGCTGGAGAATCAGGTTCGATCCCGACTACGGGTGCTGTCTGTACGGAGTTTGTACGTTCTCCCCGTGACCTGCGTGGGTTTTCTCCGAGATCTTCGGTTTCCTCCCACACTCCAAAGACGTACAGGTATGTAGGTTAATTGGCTGGGAAAATGTAAAAAAAAAAAAAAATTGTCCCTAGTGTGTGTAGGATAGTGTTAGTGTGCGGGGATCACTGGGCGGCGCGGACCAGGTGGGCTGAAGGGCCTGTTTCCGCACTGTATCTCTAAATCCAAATCTAAAATCATTTTGCCCTTCGAGCCAGCACCGTTTTATAGGATGTAAGCAAATCCTTGAGGCTTCAGAATACATGCCCACTGTCCACATTTTTATAAATTTAGTTTTATTTCGATACAGCGTGGAAACAGGCCCTTCGGCCCACCGGGTCCGTGCCGACCAGCGATCCCCGCACACTAACACTATCCTACACACACTAGGGACAATTTTTACATTTACCAAGCCAATTAACCTACAAACCTGCACGTCTTTGGAGTGTGGGAGGAAACCGAAGATCCCGGAGAAAACCCACGCAGGTCACGGGGAGAACGTACAAACTCCGTACAGACGGCACCCGTAGTCAGGATGGAACCCGGGTCTCCGATGCTGTGAGGCAGCAACTCTACCGCTGCTCCACCACCCCCTGCCCCTAATCCATCCTCTCACTGGCTTCTCTCCACCACCCTGGTCCCAGCACTAAGCCGCTAATTTTAGTTTAGTTTAGAGATACAGCGTGGAAACAGGCCCTTCGGCCCACCGAGTCCGCGCCGACCAGCGATCCCCGCACATTAATGCTATCCTACACACACTTGGGACAATTTTACCAAGACAATTAATCCTTAAACCTGCGCGTCTTTAGAGTGTGGGAGGAAACCGGAGCACCCAGGGAAAACCCACGCAGGTCACGGGGAGAACGTACAAACTCCATACAGACAGCACCCGTAGTCGGGATGGAACCCGGGTCTCCGGCGCTGTGAGGCAGCAACTCTACCGCTGCCCCACCGTGCCCCTAATTATCTACCCCTCTCGCTGGTGTCTCTCTACCACCCTGGCCCAAGCACTTTGCTCCTCCTCTCTCTGCCCATTTAAATTCAGATCCCCATATCTGACGGTATCATCTGATCATATCTCCCCATATCTATATCGGGCGGCACGGTGGCGCAGCAGTAGAGTTGCTGCCTTACAGCGAATGCAGCGCCGGAGACTCAGGTTCGATCCTGACTACAGGCGCCGTCTGTACGGAGTTTGTACGTTCTCCCTGAGACCTGCATGGGTTTTCTCCAAGATCTTCGGTTTCCTCCCACACTCCAAAGACATACAGGTTTGTAGGTTAATTGGCTGGGCAAATGTAAAAAAAAAAAAATTTAAAAAAATTAAAAAAATTGTCCCTAGTGTGTGTAGGATGGTGTTAGTGCGGGGATCGCTGGGCGGCACAGACCTGTTGGGCCGAAGGGCCTGTTTCTGCGCTGTATCTCTAAATCTAAATCTAAAAAAAAAATCATTACCAACCCACAACGAGCCTAAGATGCTTTCAACGTTTTATGGGATGTAAGAAAATCCGTGAGGCTTCAGAATACATTCCCACTCGGAAATAACACTGTTTGTAACTTTGTCGGTGACAGAAACGTGGCGAGACTTGCGTACAGACTCTGCTGCAGGATTTTACCGGGTTGTACGCAAAGCAAAGCATCTCAAATCTTCTCCGCCATTCAATCATGGCTGATCTATCTCTCCCTCCTCACCCCATTCTCCTGCCTTCTCCCCTGACACTCTGCCATACTACCCTGCCATACTACCCTGCCATACTACCCTGCCATACTACCCTGCCATACTACCCTGCCATACTACCCTGCCATACTACCCTGCCATACTACCCTGTCATACTACCCTGTCATACTACCCTGTCATACTACCCTGCCATACTACCCTGCCATACTACTCTGCCATACTACCCTGTCATACTACCCTGACACCCGTACTGATCAAGAATCTATTTAACTCTGCCCCCAAAACATAGTGTTGTCGCACTTGTGTACGTACGCCTTGCCTGACGGGAGAGGGGAGTTCGAGGGAGTGGCCGGGGTGAGGCTGGTGGCCGATCTTCTACGTCACACTCACCTGTACGAAAGGCACGCTCCGGCAGCTGGAGCGGGTGAGTTCGTGTTCGGTCAGCGGCAGGATGATCTCCTCCTCGGCGCCTCTCCCCCTCTCCATCACTCTCCGCCAGGCCTCCTCGGCCGTCCTCTCCCTTTCCCCATCGTCGGTGTTGCCTGGCAACGGCCCTGCTCCCCCATCTCCGGGCCTGACCTCTGACCTTGGCCTGTTGAACTCTTCCGTCGGGCCTTGCGCCGAGGCCCAGGCCGTGTCGTCTGAGCCCCGCAGGCCCGGATCGTCCCCGGTCCGTCTAGGCATCCCCCACCTTCCAAGGGTCGGCTCGTCTTCCAGGCCCATCCTCATCTGGACGCCTCCCGCCGTCTCCCCGACCTCGTTAGACATGGTCCTCTGAATCTGCAGCCCCTCTCCCTCCCTCCCTCCTCCCCTCGTCGTTAGGTCGCCAAGGGAACCGTCCGTCCGGATGGAGCCGCCAAACCCCAGGGTGGCGGAGGGCCGCGGGGAATCGCGGAGCTTCTGCAGGCCCAGGAACCTCGACCACTGATGGCTGGCCTGCTCCAGTTGCCACGGCGACAGCCGCCGGGACGCCATCTTGTCCGAGCCCAGGCCACCTCCTGGCATCGGTTCCTCACCGTCCTCAGAAGAATCAGCTGAAGAAACCATGTCTTCGTTGTCGTCCAGGCTTCTCTGCGCCAGAAAGGTGCTGAAGCCCAAAACTCTAAGAGATAGGCAGAGAATCAGCTGGGTACATAGGACCACCATCTTTACTGTCTCCTTCTAACTAACTGAGTTCAAGGCTGTAAAGACAGAGCCTTGCCGTCGAATCTGACCATCTCCCGTCCGTCCACTCTTTATACTTTGCTGGGCAACCCTGGTTACGGGTTCACCACAGGAAGCTGCCCTCCCACACCCTGTCTAACTTCCTCCGTTTTATTGAATCCATCAATCAGTGGGTGGAGAGAGAGGGCAGCCCAGCAGATCAACTCCATCCTCTCAAAAATTCAGTCCTAACACCTGCCGTTTGATGTCAGGGAGCATTTTACTGCTGGAAACATTTGCATCCAGAATCTAGACAAGGCAAAGACATTTGTGTATCAGCAACCATATTAAAAACCATTTATTTCACAAAATGCTGGAGTAACTCAGCGGGTCAGGCAGCATCTCAGGAGAGGGGGAATGGGTGTCGTTTCGGGTCGAGACCCTTCCTGAGATCTGAAGAAGGGTCTCGACCCGAAACGTCACCCATTCCTTCTCTCCCGAGATGCTGCCTGACCTGCTGAGTTACTCCAGCATTTTGTGAAATAAATACCTTCGATTTGTACCAGCATCTGCAGTTATTTTCTTATACTATATTAAAAACCAACATCAGTTTTGATCATTTGGTTTTTTTCAGTTTAGAGATACGGCGCAGAAACAGGCCCTTCGGCCCATCGGGTCCGCGCCGACCAGCGATCCCTGCACACTAACACTATCCTACACACACTAGGGACAATTTTACAGTTACACCAAGATAATTCAAACCCACGTGGTCACGGGGAGAACGTGCAAACTCCTAACAGACAGCGCCCGTAGCCAGGATCGAGCCCGGGCCCCCGTTGCTGTAAGGCAGTGAATCTACCGCTACGCCCTTAACTCTAAATCTCATCCTTGGCTTAGTTTAGTTTATTTTTAGTTTAGTTTAGAGATACCGCGCGGAAACAGGCCCTTCGGCCCACCGAGTCCACACCGACCAGCGATCCCCGCACATCCGAGATCTTCGGTTTCCTCCCACCCTCCAGGTTTGTAGGTTAATTGGCCTGGTAAAATGTAAAAATTGTCCCTAGTGGGTGTAAGATAGAGTTAGTGCGCAGGGATCGCTGGTCGGTGCGGACCCGGTGGGCCGAAAGGGCCTGTTTCCGCGCTGTATCTCTAAATTAAAACTAAACTAAAACTAAATTAACGCTATCCTACACACACTAGGGACAGTTTTTACATTTACACCAAGCCAATTAACCTACAAACCTGCACGTCTTTGGAGTGTGGGAGGAAACCGAAGATCTCGGAGAAAACCCACGCAGGTCACGGGGAGAACGTACAAATTCCGTACAGACGGCGCCCGTAGTCGGGATAGAACCCGGGTCTCCGGCGCTGCAAGCGCTGTAAGGCAGCAACTCTACCGCTGCGCCACCGTGACCGCCCATTGATCTCCAGGCTATTCGCAGGGACACCCTGTGACAACCCTCAACTGTTGTTGGAACTACCTCTCACTGCCACCATTGGGGCGAAGGTACAGGAGCCTGGAAAACCGTGACCACCAGGTGCAAGAACAGCTTCTTCCCAACAATGGTTTTTGGGCGCAGCGGTAGAGTTGCCGCCTTACAGCGAATGCAGCGCTGGAGACCCGGATTCCATCCCGACTACGGGCGCTGTCTGTACGGAGTTTGTACGTTCCCCCCGTGACCTGCGTGGGTTTTCACCGAGATGTTCGGTTTCCTCCCACACTCCAAAGACGTACAGGTTTGTAAATACATTGGCTTGGTAAATGTTAAAAAAAATTGTCCCTAGTGGGTATTGGATAGTGTTAATGTGTGGGGATCGCTGGTCGATGGGCTGAAAGGGCCTGTTTCCGCCCTGTATCTCTAAACTTAACTAAACTAAACCATCAGGCTCTTGAACACTGCACTAACCTAACCTAACCTAAGCATCCATGCTCTTCTAAGGACTGTCTTTGGTTGCACTACCCATTTTGGTCTTTGCATTGATTGATAAAATCAACGATGTTTTTACTCTATTTTGATGGTTTTGGTTATTACAGTAGAACTGGACTCAGTGGGCCGAAGGGCCTGTTTCCATGCTATATATCTAAACTAAACTAAACTGTAGGCTGCTCCCACATGTGTCTTCTTTGCCCCGCTGTCCAACATTTCCAGCCTATACATCCACTGTATCCCACTCACACTCTGAGCCCCACCTCATCAACTATTGCATCTGCCTCTTCTCCCTTTGGGCCTGGTTTTCTGGAACATGACCAAGCCCAGAATGTCCAGGCCCGCCCGGGTCACCCTGCAATCATCATCATGTCCCATTAATTGTCCCTCTGTAAATTGCCCCTAATGCGTAGGGAGTGGATGAGAAAGTGGGATAACGTAGAACTAGTGTGAACGGGAGATCGATGGTGGGCGTGGACTCGGTGGCCCGATGGACCAGTTTCATAGTTCATAAGGTCAAGGAGCACAATTAGGCCATTTGGCCCATCATGTCTATTCCACCATTCAATCATGGCTGATCTATCTCTCCCATTCTCCTGCCTTCTCCCCATAACCTCTGACACCCGCACTAATCAAGAATCTATCTATCTCTGCCTTAAAAATATCCACTGACTTGTGGCCTCCACGGCCGTCTGTGGCAAAGAATTCCACAGATTCACCACCCTCTGACTAAAGAAATTCCTCCTCATCTCCTTCCTAAAGGAACGTCCTTTAATTCTGAGGCTGTGACCTCTGGTCCTGGACTCTCCCACTAGTGGAAACGTCCTCTCCACATCCACTCTATCCAGGCCTTTCACTGTTCTGTAAGTTTCAATGAGGTCCCCCCTCATCCTTCTAAACCCCAGTGAGTACAGGCCCAGTGCCCACAAACGCTCATCATAGGTTAACCCACTCATTCCTGGGATCATTCTCCTCTGGACCCTCTCCAGAGCCAGCACATCCTTCCTCAGATATGGGGCCCAGAACCGCTCACAGTACTCCAAAGATAAACACAGAAAGCTGGAGCGGGTCAGACAGCATCTCTGGAGAAAAGGAAAGGTGACGTTTTGGGCCGAGACCCTTCTTTTTCAAATGCGGTCTGACCAGTGCCTTACAGAACCTCAGCACTGCATCCCTCTGCTGTACCCATGCTGCATCTGCAAACAATGGTAAACATTTTAAAAACCGGCACGGTGGCACAGCGGTAGAGTTGCTGCCTTACAGCGAATGCAGCGCCGGAGAATCAGGTTCGATCCTGACCACGGGCGCCGTCTGTATGGAGTTTGTACGTTCTCCCCGTGACCTGCGTGGGTTTTCTCCGAGATCTTCGGTTTCCTCCCACACTCCAAAGATGTGCAGGTATGTAGGTTAATTGACTGGGTAAATGTAAAAAAAATTGTCCCTAGTGTGTGTGGGATAGTGTTAATGTGTGGGGGATCGCTGGTCAGCGCGGACTCGGTGGGCCGAAGGGCCTGTTTCCGCGATGTATCTCTAAATCTAAATCTAAATCTAAAATGAAATAACCTGTGTATTACTGTATATTTAACAAATAAAGTATATTGTTGGAGAAACAACGATGTGGCCATTTTCTCCTTTTATTCAATTTCTGTTGTGTGAAAGACACCACACATTGCAGCGGTAGAGTTGCCGCCTTACAGCGAATGCAGCGCCGGAGACCCGGGTTCCATCCCGACTACGGGCGGCGTCTGTACGGAGTTTGTACGTTCTCCCCGTGACCTGCGTGGGTTTTCTCCGATATCTTCGGATTCCTCCCACACTCCAAAGACGTACAGGTTTGTGGGTTGTGCAGGAAGGAACTGAGGATGCTGGTTTAAACTGAAGATAGACAATTACAATTATATCAAGCCAATTGACCAACAAACCTGAGATACTCACAAAATGCTGGAGTAACTCAACGGGACAGGCAGCATCTCTGGGGAAAAAGAATGGGCGACATTTTGGGTCGAGACCCTGCTTCAGACTGGATCTCCGGGTCTCGACCCAAAACGTCACCCATTTCGGTGGCACCCACATAGAGTAGTGTTAATGTGTGGGGATCGCTGGTCGGTGTGGACTCGGTGAGCTGGAACGCCTGTTTCCACGCTGTATCTCTAAACTAAACCACTAAACTAAACACAGCTATTATCCGAAAGCAGACTATTATCTGAATGGTGGCCGATTAGGAAAAGGGGAGATGCAACGAGACCTGGGTGTCATGGTGCACCAGTCATTGAAAGTAGGCATGCAGGTGCAGCAGGCAGTGAAGAAAGCGAATGGTATGTTGGCATTCATAGCGAGGGGATTTGAGTATAGGAGCAGGGAGGTTCTGCTGCAGTTGTACTGGGCACTGGTGAGACCGCACCTGGAGTACTGTGTGCAGTTTTGGTCTCCTAATCTGAGGAAAGACATTCTTGCCATAGAGGGAGTACAGAGAAGGTTCACCAGATTGATTCCTGGGATGGCAGGACTTTCATATGAAGAAAGACTGGATAGTCTCGGCTTGTACTCGCTGGAGTTTAGAAGATTGAGGGGGGATCTTATAGAAACTTGCAAAATTCTTAAGGGGTTGGACAGGCTGGATGTTCCCGATGTTGGGGAAGTCCAGAACAAGGGGTCACAGTTTAAGGATAAGGTGGAAGTCTTTTAGGACCGAGATGAGAACGTTTTTTTTCACACAGAGAGTGGTGAATCTGTGGAATTCTCTGCCACAGAAGGTAGTTGAGGCCAGTCCATTGGCTATACTTAAGAGGGAGTTAGATGTGGCCCTTGTGGCTAAAGGGATCAGGGGGTATGGAGAGAAGGCAGGTACAGGATACTGAGTTGGATGATCAGCCACGATCATATTGAATGGCGGTGCAGGCTCGAAGGGCCGAATGGCCTACTCCTGCACCTATTTTCTATGTTTCTATGTTTCTACCAGCAGTGAGGGGAACAAGTTCAAATCTCCACCGAGGTGGTCTCAGACCAGGACCTGTGCTGCGGGTTTCAAAACACCTGCCGGCCATCTAATGCTTTCTGATGTTAAATCTGAAATGGTGAATTAAACTTTGAGCCTCGGTGTGAGAGAGGGGATTATTCGAGTCAATTGGGTTCCCGCCTGGCGGAAAATAGGGTCATCAGGTCAATAATTGAATCCATTCCATTCAAAGGCTACCTTTAAGAAAAGGTGATAACCCTCCTAATGAGTTCACCTAAAAATGTCATTTATTTCACAGTTCCAGAGCCCAGCCCTGTGGAAGGTGTGATCTCCTGCCAGTCCTTTTGTCTGATCCAATATTCACTTTTAAAGGAAAAACTTCAGGCTGAAAAACTTCAGGGAGTTTCTGCATATTAAAGACCTTTTAAATCTGCATGTTAAAGATATCTCTGTCAGGGTGGGAACACAATTGCCTCACAGATCAGAGGTTTGGAGTTCAGTTCCCACCTCAGTCAGTCGAGCATCGGGTTTTGGGCTGATGGCACCCAGAGCTGAAGTTTAGAAACAAGGATCTGCAGACAAAATGTGTAGGAAGGAACTGCAGAGGCTTGAAGATAGACACAAAATGCTGGAGGAACTCAGCGGGTCAGGGAGCAACTCTGCAGTTGACGTTTCGGGTCAGGGCCCCTTTTCAGAGCTAAAGTTTGATGGATCAAATATTAAAAACTGTTTATAGACAATAGACAATAGGTGCAGGAGGAGGCCATTCGGCCCTTCGAGCCAGCACCGCCATTCAATGTGATCATGGCTGATCATTCTCAATCAGTACCCCGTTCCTGCCTTCTCCCCGTACCCCCCGACTCCGCTATCCTTAAGAGCTCTATCTAGCTCTCTCTTGAATGCATTCAGAGAATTGTCCTCCACTGCCTTCTGCGGCAGAGAATTCCACAGATTCACAACTCTCTGACTGAAAAAGTTTTTCCTCATCTCAGTTCTAAATGGCCTATCCCTTATTCTTAAACTGTGGCCCCTGGTTCTGGACTCCCCCAACATTGGGAACATGTTTCCTGCCTCTAACATGTCCAACCCCTTAATAATCTTATACGTTTCGATAAGAGAGAACAAGAAATTCTTCCCTCAGTGCTCTGATTAGCATTCATTCCCCAAATCTCAGAGAAACGCATAGATACATGGACAGGAAAGGTTTGAAGGGATATGGGCCAAATGCAGGCAAATGGCATTCGCTTTGATGGGGCATCTTGGTTGGCATGGACGAGATGGGCCAAATGTAGGGTTGCCAACTGTCCTGTATTAGTCGGGACATCCCGTATATTGGGCTAAATTGGTTTGTCCCGTATGGGGCCCATGGCCATTGTAGGCCCGGACAGTGTAGGCCTGGAGGCCCGGGCGCCATCTCACGGAGGTTGCATAGCAAACCGCCTCCCGGCCCGGGCGGCCGCCATTGGTGGAGCGGGAGCACGGGACTGCTTGGGTCACGTGGGGCGCGGCGCGGTGACGTCACCTTTTGTCCCTTATTTGGGAGTGAGAAAGTTGGCAACCCTAGCCAAATGGCCTGACTCTCTGCTGTATTGCTGTAAGATTCTCGATGACAATTATCTGGCCGTTATCTTTTTTGGCTGTTCCCCCCATATGAAAGTAGCATCCAAAATAATTTGACTGAAGAAGGGTCTCGACCCGAAACGTCACCCATCCCTTCTCTCCAGAGATGCTGCCTGACCCGCTGAGTTACTCCAGCATTTTGCGTCTATCTTCGGTTTAAACCAGCGCCTGCAGTTCCTTCCTAAGCATCCAAAACAATTTACTGCAGCCAGGTAAGGCACAAATACTTTGCTGTTTTATAAAGTATAATTACATTACTTTGGATATTTATTGTGGTTCTGTGTTGTGGCAATTGGGATCACTTGCCTTTTCTGATCTACAACTAGAGAGTTTTCTGGAGCAGAGGGATCTAGGAGTGCAGGTACATAGCTCATTGAAAGTGGCATCACAGGTACATAGGGTGGTCAGAAAGGCTTTCACTACATTGGTCTTCATCAGTCACTGAGTCACTTTATAGAAACATAGAAAATCGGTGCAGGAGGAGGCCATTCGGCCCTTCGAGCCGCAACGCCATTCAATGTGATCATGGCTGATCGTCCCTAATCAATAACCCGTGCCTGCCTACTCCCCATATCCCTCGATTCCACTAACCCATAGAGCTCTATCTAACTCTCTCTTAAATCCATCCAGTGATTTGGCCTCCACTGACCTCTGTGGCAGAGAATTCCACAAATTCACAACTCTCTGAGTTTAAAAGTTTTTCTCACCTCAGTTTTAAATGGCCTCCCCTTTTATTCTAAGACTGTGGCCCCTGGTTCTGGACTCGCCCAACATTGGGGACATTTTTCCTGCATCTAGCTTGTCCAGTCCTTTTATAATTTTATGTTTCTATAAGATCCCCTCTCATCCTTCTAAACTCCAGTGAATACAAGCCTAGTCTTTTCAATCTTTCCTCATTTGACAGTCGCGCCATCCCAGCGATCAATCTCGTGAACCTACGCTGCACTGCCTCAATTACAAGGATGTCCTTCCTCAAATTAGGAGACCAAAACTGTACACAATACTCCAGATGTGGTCTTACCAGGGCCCTGTACAACTGCAGAACCTCTTTACTCCTCTTGTTATGAAGGCCAACATGCCGTTAGCTTTCTTCACTGCCTGCTGTACCTGCACGCCAACTTTCAGTGACTGGTGTACAAGGACACCCAGGTCTCGCTATACCTCCCCCTTACCTAACCTAACTCCATTGAGAAAATAATCTGCCTCCTTGTTTTTGCCGCCAAAGTGGATAACCTCACATTTATCTATATTATACTGCATCTGCCACTCATCTGTCCACTCACTCAACCTGTCCAGGTCACCCTGCAACCTCCTAACATCCTCTTCACAGTTTACACTGCCACCCAGCTTTGTGTCATCTGAAAACTTGCTAGTGTTGCTTCTAATTCCTTCTTCCAAATCATTAATATATATGGTAAACAGTTGTGGCCCCAACAACGAGCCCTGCGACACTCCACTCACCACTGCCTGCCATTCTGAAAAGGACCCGTTTACTCCTACTCTTTGCTTCCTGTCTGCCAACCAATTTTCTATCCATGTCAACACCCTACCCCCAATACCACGTGCTCTAATTTTAGTCACCAATCTCCCGTGCGTGACCTTATCAAAGGCTTTCTGAAAGTCTAGATACACTACATCCACTGGCTCCCCTTCATCCATTTTACTTGTCACATCCTCAAAAAAATCCAGATTAGTCAAGCATGATTTCCCTTTCATAAATCCATGCTGACTTGGACTTATCCTTTTACTGCTATCCAAATGCACCATTATTACCTCTTTAATAATTGACTCCAGCATCTTCCCCACCACCGAAGTCAGGCGAACTGGTCTATAATTCCCCGTTTTCTTTCTCGCTCCTTTCTTGAAAAGTGGGATAACATTAGCTATCCTCCAATCCACAGGAACTGATCCTGAATCTATTGAACATTGGAAAATGATCACCAATGCGTCCACTATTTCTAGAGCCACCTCCCTGAGGATCCTGGGATGCAGACCACCAGGCCCAGGGGATTTATCATCCCTCAGTCCCATTAGTCTACCCAATACTATTTCTCGCCTAATGAAAATTTCTTTCAGTTCCTCTACTCCCCTAGATCCTCTGTCCTCCAGTACATCTGGGAGATTGTTTGTGTCTTCCTTAGTGAAGACAGATCCGAAGTACCTGTTCAACTCTTCTACCATTTCCTTGTTACACATAACATTTTCACCTGTGTCTGCCTTCAAGGGACCCACATTTGACTTTGCTACTCTTTTTCTCTTAACATATCTAAAGAAGCTTTAACTGTCCTTCTTTATATTCTTGGCCAGCTTCCCCTCGTACTTCATCTTTTCAGCCCGTATTGCCCGTTTTGTTACCTTCTGTTATCCTATGAAAGTTTCCCAATCCTCTGGCTTCCAGCTACTCTTTGCTGTGTTATACATTTTTTCTTTTAGTTTTATTCCATCCCTAACTTCCCTTGTCAGCCACGTTTGCCTCCTGCTCCCCTTAGAATCTTTCTTCCTTTTTGGAATGAAATGATCCTGCATCTTCCGGATTATGCCCAGAAATTCCTGCCATTGTTGTTCCACCATCAATCCTGCTAGGATCCCTTTCCAGTCGACCTTGGCCAGCTCTTCTCTCATGCCTTCATAGTCCTCTTTGTTCATCTGCAACACTGACACTTCCGATTTAACCTTCTCCTTCTCAAATTGCAGATTAAAACTAATCATATTATGATCACTATCTCCAAGCGGTTCCTTTACCTCGAGTTCTCTTATCAAATCTGGTTCATTGGACAACACTAAATCCAGAATTGCCTTTTCTCTGGTAGGCTCCATTACAAGCTGCTCGAAGAATCCATCTCGGAGGCACTCTACAAACTCTCTTTCTTGGGGTCCTGGACCAACCTGATTTTCCCAGTCTACCTGCATATTGAAATCCCCCATCACCACAGTGGCATTACCTGTCTTACATGCCAGTTTTAACTCCTGCTGCATCTTACACCCTACATCCCGGCTACTATTTGGGGGTCTGTAGATAACACCAATTAGTGTCTTCTTGCCTTTAAAATTCCTCAACTCAATCCACAGTGACTCTACCTCATCAGTCCCTATGTCTTCCCTCGCAAGGGACTGAATTTCATCCCTCACCAGCAGAGCTACCCCACCGCCTCTGCCCACCTGCCTGTCCTTTCTATAGGATGTATAACCCTGAATATTAAGTTCCCAGGCCCGATCCTCCTGCAGCCACGTCTCTGTAATCCCCACAATGTCGTATCTACCAACCTCTAACTCAGCCTCAAGCTCATCTACTTGACTTCTTATACTTCTCGCATTCATATACAATACTTTCAATTCCTTACTCATCTCACCCTTCACATCGATCCCTATTACACTTGGCCATACTCTCCTATCCCTTTGTGAGATTTCTTTCCTGTTAATTTCTGAGGTCATTAACTTTCCATTTACTCTCTTTCCCTTTAACTCCATCCTTGACTATCCCATTTGACCCCCCCCCCCCTTTACACCCTTTGTGTGAAAATGTTACACCTCAGGTTCCTATTAAATCTTTCCCCTCTCACCTTAGAGGGTGGTCCCAGGGACTATACATCCCTCAGTATAGAGGTTGGGAGGTCATGTTGCAATTATATATAGGGTTGCCAACTTTCTCACTCCCAAATAAGGGACAAAAGGTGACATCACCGCCCCGCGCCCCACGTGACCTCACCCAGCCGGCAGCCACGTGCTCCCGCTCCACCAATGGTGGCCGCCCGGGCCATTAGGCAGGTTGCTACATAACCTCCGTTAGGCAGAGCACAGACCTACAGCGGCCCCCGGGCCTACAGTGTCCGGGCCTCCAGTGGTCCCAGGGCCTACAGTGTCCAGGCCTACAACGGTCCCAGGGCCTACAGTGTCCAGGCCTACAGCGGCCCCCGGGCCTACAGTGTCCGGGCCCAGTGTCCGGGCCTCCAGCGGTCCCAGGGCCTACAGTGTCCAGGCCTACAGCGGTCCCAGGGCCTAGTGTCCAGGCCTACAGCGGCCACCGGGCCTACAGTGTCCGGGCCTACAGCGGCCCCTGGGCCTAATACGGGAAAAGGGCGGTCCTGTATGGGACAAACCAATTTAGCCCAATATGCGGGATGTCCCAGCTAATATGGGACAGTTGGCAACCCTAGTTATATAAGATGTTGGTGAGGCCACTTTTAGAGTATTGTGTTCAGGTTTGGGCACCATGTTATAGGAAAAATTGCAAAGCTGGAAAGGGTGCAGAGAAGATTGACGACGATGTTGCCAGGGCTCAAGGACCTGAGCTATAGGGAGAGGTTGAGCGGACTTGGACTTTATTCTTTGGAGTGCAGGAGGATGAGGGATGATCTTATAGAGATGTAAAAAATCATAAAAGAAATAGATCGGGTAAACACACAGAAACTCTTGCCCAAAGTAGGGGAATCAACAACCAGAGGTCTAAGGTGAGAGGGGAAAGATTTAATAGGAACCTGAGGTGTAACATTTTCACACAAAGGGTGGTGGCTGTATGGAACAAGCTGCCGGAGGAGGTAGTTGAGGCTGGGACCATCACAACATTTAAGAAACATTCAGACAGGTATATGGATCGGACAGGTTTAGAGGGATATGGGCCAAACGAATGTGGGATTTGTGTAGATGGGACGGGTTGGTCGGTGTGAGTAAGTTGGGCCGAAGGGCCTGTTTTCATGCCGTATGACTCTCTGCCAACCTTCCTACAATAGTGATTACCCTTTGGAAAAGTACTTTATTAGCCCGAAAACACTTTTATATCTGGAACGCGCGTGTTCAGTACATCCAAAGAAGGGTCTCAACTAAGGGTGCCAACTATCTCACTCCCAAATACGGGACAAGGTGACGTCACCACCCCGTGCCCCATGTGACCTCACCCAGCCAGAGCCACGTGCTATCGCTCCACCAATGGTGGCCGCCCGGGCCGGGAGGCGGGTTGCTATGCAACCTCCGTTAGGCAAAAACACTCGGCCCCGCTCCCCGAACACACTTCGTGAGACTATACTGTCCCGGCCTACAGCGGCCTCTGGGCCTACAATGTCCGGGCCTTCAGCGGCCCGCGGGCCTAATACGGGACAAGGGCGGTCCCGTACGGGACAAACCAATTTAGCCCAAAATACAGGATGTCCTGGCAAATATGGCAACCCTAGTTTCAACCCATTCCTTCTCTGCAGAGATGCTTCCTGACCCGCTGATGGGGGGGGGGCAGCTGCTTTACGTCCTCATCGTCCACCCTGGGTAGTTCTACGGAACTGGCAAAATTTGCAACAAAGCATCAACTACGGTACTCTGAAGCACCAATTGCCACTTTTGATTGTTGTGGTTGACATACGAAAGAAGACTCCAGCATTTTGTGTCTATCTTCGATGTAAAGAAGCATCTGCAGTTCCCTCTTACAGTTGGCCAACTTTACAGCAGGCGCGGTGAGGGCGCACCGGCGGCGAGGACCCCATCCAAGATGGCGGCGCCCATGGTGCGGGGCCTGGCCGGTGCCGCCGCCTACTCGCGGTGTCTCCCCGCCGCCTTCTCCGCCGCCGCCTACCACGCGCGGCCGCTGGGCCGGGGCCGGGGCGGGGGCGGGGCCGGGGGTCTGGGCCGCCCCGGTGCTGACCGTAAGCGGTGGGCGGCGGCGGGGGGCGAGGCCTCGGGGGTGGCGGTCGCCTCGCTGTGGCCCGGGCCCGAGGAGCTGCACCGTCTCGCCCGTCACCAGGTCGACTGGCAACCGCCGCTCCAGCAACTGTGCGACAACATCAGGGCCGCAGACTCACAGCGGCAGCAACGGCAACGTTACAGGTACCGGGCGGGGGGGGGGGGGGGGGGGGGGGATGTAGGGGGGGATGTAGGGGGGGATAGGGATAGGGGGGGGATAGGGATAGGGGGGATAGGGATAGGGGGGGGATAGGGATAGGGGGGGGGGATGTGGATGGGGGGGATAGGGATAGGGGGGGGATAGGGATAGGGGGGATAGGGATAGGGGGGGATAGGGATAGGGGGGGGGGGATGTGGATGGGGGGGATAGGGATAGGGGGGGATAGGGATAGGGGGGATAGGGATAGGGGGGGATAGGGATAGGGGGGGGGGGATGTGGATGGGGGGGATAGGGATAGGGGGGGGATAGGGATAGGGGGGATAGGGATAGGGGGGGATAGGGATACGGGGGGGATAGGGATAGGGGGGATAGGGATAGGGGGGGATAGGGATACGGGGGGGGATAGGGATAGGGGGGGGATAGGGATAGGGGGGGATAGGGATAAGGGGGGGGGATAGGGATAGGGAGATAGGGATAGGGGGGGATAGGGATAGGGGGGGGATAGGGATACGGGGGGGATAGGGGGGGGATAGGGATAGGGGGTGGGATAGGGATAGGGGGGGATAGGGATGGGGGGGATAGGGATAGGGGGGGGATAGGGATAAGGGGGGGGGATAGGGATAGGGAGATAGGGATAGGGGGGGGATAGGGATAGGGGGGGGATAGGGATACGGGGGGGATAGGGGGGGGGATAGGGATAGGGGGTGGGATAGGGATAGGGGGGGATAGGGATGGGGGGGATAGGGATAGGGGGGGGATAGGGATAGGGAAGGATAGGGATGGGGGGGATAGGGATAGGGGGGGATAGGGATAGGGGGGGGATAGGGATAGGGGGGGATAGGGATAGGGGGGGGGATGTGGATGGGGGGGAGGGTGAGGTGAAGAGCGGAGATATAGGGGGAGGGGAAGGGTGTGAAGATGGGGGGTGGGGAGAGGAGGAGGGGGGGGTGGGGGAGATAGGGGTGGGGGGAGAGGTGGTGGGGGGTTGGGGATAGATGGGTGGGTGTGGAGATGGGGGGGAAGGGGATGGGGAGAGGAGGGGTGAGGGAGAGGAGGGGGTGAGGGAGAGGAGGGGGTGGGGTGATAGGAGGGGTGGGGAGAGGTTGGGGAGAGATGGGGGGTGGGGAGAGGGGAGGGGGGGTTGGGGAGACAGGATAAATGGAGGGGGGGAGAGGTGGAGGGAGATAGGAGAGGTGGAGGGGAGGTGGGGTGATAGGAAGAGTGGGGAGAGGGATGGAGAGAGGGGGATGGGGAGATGCGAGGGGAGGTAGGTTGGGTTGGGTTGGTGGATATGAGGGGAGGGGGTGGGGAGATGAATTGGGGTGAGAGGAGAGTGGGTGAGGTGGTGGTAGCAGAGGGAATGGTGTTATGAGAAGGAGTGGGACAGTGATGGAGAAAGGAGGGGTATAGTGACGAGTTGGAGACGGAGGGGTGGTGGGTGGTGGGCCGGAGGGAGGGAGAGGGAGGAGGGGTGGGGAGAGGGAATGGGTGGTGGGATAGAGGGAGGGGTGGAGGGTGGAGAGAGGTGGGATGGGAGGGGAGGTTGAGTGGAGGAGAAGAGATGAGGTAGGAGAGGAGGTGGGGGGAGAGGAAGAGAAGGGGAGAAGCAGTAGGGAGGGAGTGTAGGGTAGCAGAGTAGTGGGAATAGTGTTATGGGAAAGGGTGGGGGAGTGATGGAGAGGGGAAGGGTAATTGGGGGAATAGCGGTGGAGGCAGGGGAAGTGTGGTGGGTAGTTCGAGAGGGTGGAGTAGAGGGAGGGGTTGTGGGGTAGAGTGAGAAGGAGAGGGAAGAGTGGTGGGACAGAAGGAGGGAGAGGGAGGAGAGGAGTGAAGGAGTTGAGAAAGGTGGAGGAAGATCAGGTGGGCTATTGGGGGGTTGTTTTTGAGGACCTTTTATCAGAGGCAGCGAGTTCCAGGGAAGGAATTGCGAAGTGTTGAAGCTTGTTAGCTGAAGGCGTCTGATGCTGGGGCAACTAGATTGAGGATGGAGGATCCGGTTGTGTTTGCTGCCTCGTTTACTTGGGTCAACAACCAACTGTTGACCTGCTTGTGTTAGGAGTTGGGTCACAAAATGGTGGAGTAACTCAGCAGGACAGGCAGCATCTCTGGAGAGAAGGAATGGGTGACCTTTCGGGTCAAGACCCTTCTTCGAGTTCGGTTGTTGTTTTGACGCCATGCTGGGTTTAGTTTTGGTTTAGTTTAGAGGTACAGCGCGGAAACAGGCCCTTGCGGCCTACCGGGTCCGCGCCGACCAGCGATCCCCGCACACTAACACTATCCTACACCCACTAGGGCCAATTTTTACGTTTTCCAAGCCAATTTAACCTAAAACCCTGTACGTCTTTGGAGTGTGGGAGGAAACCGAAGATCTCGGAGGAAACCTACGCAGGTCACGGGGAGATCGTACAAACTCCGTACAGACAGCGCCCGTAGTCGGGATTGAACTCGGGTCCCCGGTGCTGCATTCGATGTAAGGCAGCAACTCTACCGCTGCGCCACCGTGACTTTTCTGTACATCATCTCAACTTTGTCGTCGATCTGCACAACAAGTGGTGTCGCTGGTGAACTTGGAGGTTCAGTTGGCGTTGCACTTGGCTACACAGCCATGGGTGGACAGGGTGCAGAGATGGGGACTGAGCACACAACCCTGAGGGGCTCCAGTGTTGAGGGTCTCTGTGGAGGAGATGTTGTGACCAATTCCAACCTCCTAAGGTTTGCTGGTCAGGGAGTCCCGGAGCAGGTTGCAGATGGAGGACCCAGGGTCCAGAGGTTTGGCATGAGTTTATTCAGGATTTCTCCAGTAATCCTGCAGACCCGGAGTGGCACGGTGGCGCAGCGGTAGAGTTGCCGCCTCACGGCACCAGAGACCCGGGTTCCATCCTGACTACGGGTGCTGTCTGTACAGTATTTGTACGATCTCCCTGTGACATAGAAACATAGAAAATAGGTGCAGGAGGTGGCCATTAAGGGTGGCACGGTGGCGCAGCGGTAGAGTTGCTGCCTTACAGCGAATGCAGCGTCGGAGAATCAGTCTCGATCCCGACTACGGGCGCGATCTGTACGGAGTTTGTACGTTCTCCCCGTGACCTGCGTGGGTTTTCTCCGAGATCTTTGGTTTCCTCCCACATTCCAAAGACGTGCAGGTATGTAGGTTAATTGGCTGGGCAAATGTAAAAAATTGTCCCTAGTGGGTGCAGGATAGTGCTAGTGTGCGGGGATCGCTGGGCGGCGCGGACCCGGTGGGCCGAAGGGCCTGTTTCTGCGCTGTATCTCTAAAAATCTAAATCTAAAATCATTTGGCCCTTCGAGCCAGCACCGTCATTCATTGTGGTCATGGCTGATCATCCACCATCAGTAACCCGTGCCTGCCTTCTCCCCATAACCCTTGATTCCGCTAGCCCCTAGAGCTCTATCTAACTCTCTTTTAAATTCATCCAGTGAATCGGCCTCCACTGCCCTCTGTGGCAGAGAATTCCACAAATTCACAACTCTCTGGGTGAAAACCGTCTTGGTTTTCTCCAGATCAGGTTTCCACCCACACGCTAAAGACGTGCAGGTCTGTACGCTAATTGGTTTTGGTGAAATTGTAAATTGTTCCTCGTGTGTAGGATAGTGCTAGTGCAAGGGATGATCGCTGGTCGGCGCAGAATCGGTGGACTGAAGGGCCTGTTACTGCGCTTTAAAATCTCTTAAGTAAAGTCCGGGTTCAATCTGGTACTCTGTGGAGTTTGCACATTCTCCCTGTGACAATAGACACTAGGAGGAGGCCATTCGGCCCTTCGAGCCAGCACCACCATTCAATGTGATCATGGCTGATCATTCTCAATCAGTACCCCGTTACTGCCTTCTCCCCATACCCCCTGACTCCGCTATCCTTAAGAGCTCTATCTAGCTCTCTCTTGAATGCATTCAGAGAATTGGCCTCCACTGGCTTCTGAGGCAGAGAATTCCACAGATTCACAACTCTCTGAGTGAAAAAGTTTTTCCTCATCTCCGTTCTAAATGGCCTACCCCTTATTCTTAAACTGTGGCCCCTTGTTCTGGACTCCCCCAACATTGGGGACATGTTTCCTGCCTCTAATGTGTCCAACCCCTTAATAATCTTATACGTGACAATCTCCATGACAATATGGCTTTCACCCGGGTGCTCTCATTTCCTCCCACATCCGAAAGACGTGCGTGTTGGTAAGCTAACAGGTGACTGCAAATGGCCCCAACTGTGTTGTGGGGAGGTAGAATGTGGGGATAGTTGATGGAACGGGTCACTAAGAAATGTGCTAAATGGAATCGATGGGAATGTTCTGAGTTGGCACGGATTTGATGGACTGGACAGCCTCTAGTTTAATTTTGAGATACAACCTGGAAACGGGCCTTTCTGCCCAACGAGTCCACGCCATTCTACGATCCCGCACACTAGGTCTGCCCGACACACTAGGGACAATTTACAGAAGCCAATTAACCTACACACCTGCACGTCTTTGGAGAGTGGGAGGAAACGGAAGATCTCGGGGAAAACCCACGCAGGTCACGGGGAGAACGTACAAACTCCGTACAGACAGCACCCGTAGTCGGGGTGGAACCCGGGTCTCTGGCGCTGTGAGGCAGCAACTCTACCGCTGCACCACCATCCGAAATCCAGGGAATTTACCTTTTGCAGTGAGATTGGATTGATTTCTCAGCTTCTCATTTTGGGACTCCCTCCTGCTTTGCAAAGATGACACAGGTGTGGGATATTTCCTCCAGGGGTTCAGGTAACACCCCAGGTCCACATCTCCCAGAGAGGGGGGCGGGCAGGGTTAAGAAGGGTCTGAAGAAGGGTCTCGACCCGAAACGTCACCCATCCCTTCTCTCCAGAGATGCTGCCTGTCCTGCTGAGTGACTCCAGCTTGTTGTGCCTTTCTGGGGAGGTTAAGAGGCTGAAGCCTCATACCCCCAGGGGATCTGTCTGCTTGTGTTGATGCACACTGACTGCAGGCTGCCAGTGTGAACTCTGATGGTGGGTCCTTGCCTTTCAACAACTGCTTGAAGCACAGCGGTTCCTCACCAGCAGGTGTGAAATGCACATCAGCAGCTGTTAATGAAATCAAAGGCGAGAAAGTGGTGTGAGGTTTAGGGCAGCCCCAAAGATACACATCTCCTCACCGGCCCTCTACTCCAACACACTTGTTCGCCAGCTGGCTTAGTTTTGCATTTCAGTGTGGTCTTTAGTTTAGTTTAGTTTAGAGATACAGGGCTTTAACAGGCCCTTTCGGCGATCCCCGCACACTAACACTATCCTACACCCACTAGGGACAATTTTACACTTATGCTAAAAGCCAATTAACCTATAAACCTGTACGTCTTTGGAGTGTGGGAGGAAACCGAAAATCTCGGAGAAAACCCACGCAGGTCACGGGGAGAACGTATAAACTCCGTACAGACGGCGCCCGTAGTCGGGATGGAACCCGGGTCTGCATTCGCTGTAAGGCGGCAACTCTACTGCCGCGCCACCGTGACACCCCTCTTAACTTGGGAGAGTGCAAGCACAGACAGGATGTGTGCATGGGTCAGGGAGTCAGCGAGCAGTAATCATGAACAAGAGAATAAGTCCCTGCTGTGTTTCAACCTTCAAACACGAAGCTTCAGTTTAGGAAGGAACTGCAGGTGCAGGTTTAAACCGAAGATAGACACAGAATGCTGGAGTAACTCAGTGGGACAGGCAGCATCTCTGGAGAGAAGGGTTGGGTGACGTTTCGGGTCGAGACCCTTCTTCAGACGTGAGACAGCTTTAGTTTAGTTTAGAGATACAGAGCGGAAACAGGCTCTTCTGCCCACCGGGTCCGTGCCGACCAGCGATCCCCTGCCCACTAGCACTATTCTACACACACTAGGGACAATTTGCAATTATACCAAGTCAATTAACCTACAAACCTGTACGTCTTTGGAGAGTGGGAGGAAAATGGAGCACCCGGAGAAAATCCATGCGGTCACAGGGGAGAACGTAGAAACTCTGTACAGACAGCACCCGTAGTCAGGATTGAACCAGAGTCTATGGCTCTGTGAGGCAGCAACTCTACCGCTACGCTACTGTGCTGCCTGTGGGCCTTGTTTTCTGCAAAACGGTAAAGGAGCTACTAAAAGCACATTTAACTTTAGTCTGGTTGAGCCACACAGCATGGATGCAGCCCCTTCGGCCCACCAAGTCCATGCCAACCATTGCTCATCCGTTCTATGTTATCCCACTTTCCCATCATCTCCCTACACACAAGGGTTTGTTTTTTTAACGAGACCAATTAACCTACAAACGCGCACGTCTTTGGGATGTGGGAGGAAACCGGAGCACCCGGAGGAAACCCACGTGGTCACAGGGAGAACGTGCAAACTCCACACAGACAGCGCCCGAGGTCAGGGTGGAAACCCTTTACTCTGGTGCTGTGAGGCAGTGGCTCTTCTCTGACCTTTCAAACCTTTTCCCATCTCCTTGAACCCAATCCCACCCCCGCCATTTCACGCTGCATCATCCCTGCCTGTGAATTCCGGACAAGGTTGCCAATACTTTTGAGTTGGCTTCAGGAATGAAGGATTAATTCCAGAGCTATTGCTGTGAGCAGCCTGTGTAGGGAATGTTTTACCTTTAGTTTAGTTTAGAGATACAGCTCGGAAACAGGCCCTTCGGCCCACCGAGTCTGCACCGACCAGCGATCCCCGCACACTAACACTATTTACGCACACTTTGTACAATTTTTACTTATACCAAGCCAATTAACCTACAAACCTGTACGTCTTTGGAGTGTGGGTTGAAACCGAAGATCCCGCAGAAAATCCACGGGGAGAAGGTACAAACTCCGTACAGACAGCACCCGTAGTCGGGATGGAACCCGGGTCTCCGGCGCTGTGAGGCAGCAACTCTACCGCTGTGCCACCGCGGCCAATTCTCAGAAGGCAGTGGAGGCCAATTCTCTGAATGCATTCAAGAGAGAGCTAGAGTAAGAAAACAACTGCAGATGCTGGTACAAATCGAAGGTATTTATTTCACAAAATGCTGGAGTAACTCAGCAGGTCAGGCAGCATCTCAGGAGAGAAGGAATGGGTGACGTTTCGGGTCGAGACAAGAGAGAGAGCTAGATAGAGCTCTTAAGGATAGCGGAGTCAGGGGGTATGGGGAGAAGGCAGGAACGGGGTACTGATTGAGAATGATCAGCCATGATCACATTGACTGGTGGTGCTGGCTCGAAGGGCCGAATGGCCTACTCCTGCACCTATTGCTTATTGCCAAGTTTTTCTAAAATCCTGTTTTTAATTTTCTTTGAACACACCCAGGAGATGTGGAGTAGACTCGGACGTGAGAGTTCATGTATGGAATATGTCTGGGGGCTTAGCTTCATTCTCAGTTATCCTAGCTTCCTATAAAATTCCTCAGATGCTCCCTTTTTAAGAAAGGATGGCCTCTCACACTAGGGGATGCTCCCCCTCTCCCTGACTGGTAACCGTGAAACAAAAGCCACTTTGGCCTTTGCTTAGCCTCACAGCGCTGGAGACCCGGGTTCAATCCTGACTACGGGTGCTGTCTGCACGGAGTTTGTACGTTCTCTCCGTGACCTGTGTGGGTTTTCTCCAGGATCTCAAGTTTCCTCCCACACTCCAAAGACGTACAGGTTTGTAGGCTAATTGACTTGGTAAAATTGTAAATTGGCCCTAGTGTGTGTAGGATGGTGTGTGTGCGGGGATCGTTGGTCGGCACGGGCTCAGTGGGCCGAAGGGCCTATTTCCACGCTGTAACACTGAACTAAAAAGCCACTTGCAGAAAATACACCTGCTCATTCCTCCTCACTCAATCTGCACCATCATACAAACGGACATAAAGTGCCGGAGTAAGTCAGCGGGTCAGGCAGCATCTGTGGAGAACATGGATAGGTGACGTTTCACAGAGTGCTGGAGTAACTCAGCGGGTCAGGCAGCATCTGTGGAGAACATGGATAGGTGACGTTTCACAGAGTGCTGGAGTAACTCAGCGTGTCAGGCAGCATCTCTGGGGAACGTGGATAGGTGACTTTTCGGGTCGGGACCCTTCTTCAGACTCCTGCAGTCCAAAGAAGACTCCCCACCCAAAACGTCACCTATTCCTTTTCTCCAGAGATGCTGCCTGACCTGCTGAGTTACTCCAGCACTGTGTGCCCTATTGTGTGAACCAGCGCCTGCAGTTCCTTGTTTCAGCACCAGAGTACAGTGGGAATATTCATCTCTCTGTAAATGGGGATAGTAAACTGGCTTTCAATAGGAGCCATGGCGATCACGGTGGTGCAGCGGTAGAGTTGCTGCCTTACAGCGAATGCAGCGCCGGAGACCCGGGTTCCATCCCGACTACGGGCGCCGTCTGTACGGAGTTTGTACGTTCTCCCCGTGACCTGCGTGGGTTTTCTCCGAGATCTTCGGTTTCCTCCCACACTCCAAAGACGTGCAGGTTTGTAGGTTAATTGGCTTGGTAATTGTAAAAATTGTCCCGAGTGGGTGTAGGATAGTGTTAGTGTGCGGGGATCGCTGGTCGGCGCGGACCCGGTGGGCCGAAAGGGCCTGTTTCCGCGCTGTATCTCGAAACGAAATAGCAGACCTGGGAAACGCGTTACATCTCGAGAATGCAGCAGTAGTCTGGAGGAAATGATGCAGCAGTGTTTCGAATCAAGAGGCATTTTGAGAGGATGTGTTTCCAAGATCCATCTACAAAGCAAAACCCAGCCGTGTAACTGGGGATGTTGGCTGCTCACATGGGTGAGTGTGGCCTTGTCCGCACCAGCAGTGGTAACTACCCCCCTCTCAAGACCAGCACGGGATGGGCAATAAAAACTGCAAGGTCCAGTCAGCAAGGTCCAGTCACAAATGTAAACGAAACAAGGCGGATCAGTCGTCAGAGGTTACAGCTCTCTGGCCAAGGTCCAGAGGCCCAGCAGGCTACAGACCACAGCCTGGTCAATGTGATTCAAAGTTTCTTTAGAGGGTGATGGGTGCCTGGAACGCACTGCCGGGGCTGGTGGTGGAGGCAGATCCGGAGAGCACCTGCCTGGCAGCACCAGAGACCAGGGTGAAGGGACTCCACCCGAAACGTCACCTGTTCCTTTTCTCCAGAGATGCTGCCTGACCTGCTGAGTTACTCCAACCTTTTGTGTCTACCTTCGATCCTGATTATGTGTGCTGTCTTTATGGAGTTTGTACGTTCTCCCTGTGACCACTTGGTTTTTCCGGGTGCTCCAGTTTCCTCCCACATTCCAAAGACGGACGGGTTTGTAGGTTAATTGGCTTCTGTAAATTATCCCCAGTGTGTAGGATAGAACTAGTGTACAGGTAATTGCTGGTTGGCACAATGGGCCGAAGGGCCTATTTCTGAGCAGTTCGATTCTAAAGGTCTCTGAAAGAAAGCATTCTTTGTTTTTAACCTACTCTGTCTGTTATTAAGGGTAGGGATAGTGTGTGGGGATGTTTGGAGAACACAAAGCACATTCAACTAATTTGACATCTCTGAAACGTGGAAACATAGAAAATAGGTGCAGGAGGAGGCCATTTGGCCCTTTGAGGCAGCACTGCCATTCATTGTGATCATGGCTGATCATCCACAATCAGTAACTCGTGCCTGCCTTCTCCCCATACCCCTTGATTCCGCTAGCCCCTAGAGCTCTATCTAACTCTCTTTTAAATTCATCCAGTGAATTGGCCTCCACTGCCCTCTGTGGCAGAGAATTCCACAAATTCACAACTCTCTGGGTGAAAAATATTTTTCTCAACTCAGTTTTAAATGACCTCCCCTTTATTCTTAGACTGTGGCCCCTGGTTCTGGACTCCCCCAATACTAGGAACAGTTTTCCTGCATCTAGCTTGTCCAGTCCTTTTATAATTTTATACGTCTCTATAAGATCCCCTCTCATCCTTCTAAACTCCGGTGAATACAAGCCCAGTCTTTCCAATCTTTCCTCATATGACAGTCCCGCCATCCCGGGGATTAACCTCGTGAACCTACGCTGCACGCCCTCAATAGCAAGGATGTCCTTCCTCAAATGAGGCCAAAACTGCACACAATACTCCATATGTGGTCTCACCAGGGCCCTGTGCAACTTCAGAAGGACCTCTTTGCTCCTGTACTCAAATCGTCTCTTAATGAAGGCCCACATGCCATTAGCTTTCTTCACTGCCTACACTACCTGAAATACCAGCACGACCCATTGAATGTCATTCCAGCAAAACACAGTGCTGGAGAAACACAGCGGGTCAGGCAGCATCTGTGGAGGGAATGAACAGATGACATTTTGGATCAGGACCCCTCTTCAGACCGGTGTGGTGGAGAGGTGGGGTGGGATTAGAACAGCTGGAAAAGATAGGGGTGCAAGCAAAAGTCTGGCAAGTGACAGGTGGATAAAGGCGGGATGGGTGAATGGGTGGGGAATTATCGGAAGGGTGGAGTACATGATAACGGCCTACGGTGGAAAGCAGATAAATGGGTGTCAGATGAGGAGAAAAACGAAGTGAAATGTGAAGCCAGTGGCAGGGGTTGAGGGGATGAAAGGAATGACGACCAGTATTGGAAAGCTCTACTACTGCCCGAGTTCAGTCTGGGTGTCCCACTGAGTTTTGGTTAGCATTGATGAGCTGCGTGTTACCCTTGGGATTGTAACAAGCTGGGTAAACCTTTCCACCATGCATCACATTCCTGCTACAGGAGGAAGCCATTTCAGCTCTTTACGTTGGTGGGGGCGGTCTCACTCTCCCCCCCCCCCCCCTCCATCAATGTCCCCTATTCTCCCCACATTCGTGGTCATACAGCACAAATAAGCCCGGACACTACTCTGGGCAAGCACACATTATACCAGGCAGAGACACAAAATGCTGGAGTAACTCAGCGGGTCAGGCGGCATCTCGGGAGAGAAGGAATGGGTGACATTTCGGCTCGAGACCATTCTTCAGTCTGAAGAAGGGTGTAGACCCAGAAAACGTCACCCACTCCTTCTCTCCCGAGATGCTGCCCGACCCGCTGAGTTACTCCAGTATTTTGAGTCTACCTTCGATTTTAACCAACATGTGTTTTTTTTCCCTACACAATATACCAGTCCCATTTACCAGGGCAGCCCAGCGGTAGAGTTGCTGCCGTACAGCGCCAGAGTATCGTGTTCAATCCTGAGTACAGGTGCTGTCTGTGTGCCGTCTGTATAATATTCCTGTGGGTTTTCACCGGATGCTCCAGTTTCTTCCCACATTCCAAAGCGCACAGGTTTGTAGGTTGATTGGCTTCTGTAAGATGCCCCTAATGTGTAATATAGTGCAAGTATACGGGGCGCTCTCTGATCAGTGCCGATTCGGTGTGTTGAAGGGCCTGTTTCCACGCTGTATCTCTAAACAAAACTAGTCCAGAGGGCGGTACAGCGGTAGAGTTGCTGCCTCACAGCGCCAGAGACCCGGGTTCCACCCTGACTACGGGTGCTGTCTGTACGGAGTTTGTTTGTTCTCTCTGTGACCGTGTAGGTTTTCTCTGGGTGCTCCGTTTTCCTTCCACATCCCAAAGTGCAGGTCTGTAGGTTAATCAGCTTTGCTAAACTTGTAAATTGTCATTAGTCTGTAGGATTGTGTTGGTGTACGGGGTGATCGCTGGTCGGCACGGCCTCAGTGGGTCAAAGGGCCTGTTTCCACACTGTATCTCTAAGGTCTAAAACCTTGCTGCTTCAAGTGCTCATCCAGATGCTTTTCAAATTTTGAGAGAATCTCTATCACCTTCCAAAGCAGAGCATCCACACTCCCGTTTACTCTCCCCCTGACCAGCCCAAGCACAGTGGGGAAACATTTAATTTAGATACAGCGCGGAAACAGGCTCTTCGGCCCACCATGTCAGCGCCGACCAGCGATCCCCGCACACTAACACTATCCTACACACACCAGGGACAATTGTTACATTTACCAAGCCAATTAACCTACAAACTTGTACATCTTTGGAGTGTGGGAGGAAACGGATGATCTCGGTGAAAACCCACGCAGGTCACGAGAACGTACAAACTCCGTACACAGCGCCCGTAGTCGGGATGGAACCTGGCGCTGTGAGGCAGCAACTCTACCGCTGCGCCACCCAAAACTTCTCATTGCAATATTTAAAGTCTTTGAATTTTCCCTCACAGCACGAGGCCATTCAGCCGATCAATTCCACGCCAGCTCGGAACAGTCCCGTCATGGAGGAATTGGGCTGAAGGGCCCGTGTTTGCTCCCACATCCCAAAGACGTGTGGGTTTATCAGTTAATTGGACCTGTAAATTGTCCCTTGGGAGTGGATGAGTAAGTGGGAAACATAGAATTGGTGTGAACGGGTAATGGATGGTGGTCCTTTTTCCTGGCTGCATCTTTCAATTGATCGAGACGGGAACGGGGTGCTTTAAGGCCTGGGAAGGAGCAAGACCATGAAGATAGACACAAAAAGCTGGAGTAACTCAGCGGGACAGGCAGCATCTCTGGAGAGAAGGGCGGTCACGGTGGTGCAGCGGTAGAGTTGCTGTCTTACAGCGAATGCAGCGCCAGAGACCCGGGTTCCATCCCGACTACGGGTGCTGTCTGTACGGAGTTTGTACGTTCTCCCCGTGACCTGCGTGGGTTTTCTCCGAGATCTTCGGTTTCCTCCCACACTCCAAAGATGTACAGGTTTGTAGGTTAATTGGCTTGGTATAAATGTAAAGATTGTCCCTAGTGGGTGTAGGATAGTGTTAGTGTGCGGGGATCGCTGGTCGGCGTGGACCGAAAGGGCCTGTTTCCGCACTGTATCGCTAAACTAAACTAAACTAGATAACGATGAGATTGATGATGGGGATTTGAAAAGTAATTCAACGTGGGGTGTGGTGGACGGGTTATGGGCAGACATGGCTTTACAAAGGAGTGCTGGAAGTTGTTGGATTGATTTAAGTGTTGCAATCATGCATCTCTCTCCTTCCCCCGCCAGACAAAAGCTGATTGCGTCAAACATGGCCAAGATGCCGAAGATGGTTGAAGATTGGAGACGGGAAAAGCGCGAGGCCAAGGTGAAGCAGAGGGAGGAGAAGGCCAGGCGGGACCGGCTGCTGGTTGAAGCTCGGGAGCGATTTGGCTACAGCATCGACCCGCGCAACGCCAAGTTCCAGGACATGGTGAAGGAGCTGGAGAAGGAGGAGAAGAAGAAACAGAAGCTGATAAAGAGGCGGCAGAACATAGAAGCTGGAAGGAGTGAGGTGGTGACGGCAGTGGCCACACCTTAAAACCATGTCCTCACCTCCACCCAGGATCTGGAACAACCCCAAACCGTTTCCATGAATCTGCATGAACCAGTATAAGTAAATGACAGGGTTTAATGTATCTGAGATGTTCCAATCCAGGTGGCCCCAGGCATTTGTAATTTAACTTAATTTGCTCTTGGCAGTTGACCATACTTATTGGCAATTAACCAGAGAAGGTTTCTGGTAGCTGTCTCCCTTAAGTAACAGGTTGTACAATTGACCTGCAGTCTCAGACCTTGCCTAATGAATCCAAGAGCTAATGGGGGAGTGTGGAGATGTCAGATTGGAGAAGAAGGTATGTTGCTTTTCTCTGGAAGTCGTGTGGATTTGGACGGCCCAGTGTTTTGATCTTGGTCACTGGCAAGTTGGCATCAGAAATAAAGACAAGATGCAGTCAGAACCTAATGGTGCAGCTTATGTAATGAACCACTGATTCTTGGTTATAACAGCTACACAGACAAACACACCACATTGTTACCAGACTTTCACTTTATTGAGTTAAATTGACATAAATTAAAATGATTAAGTGATTTGAATCAATTATTTTTGCCTCACATGTAAATTCTTTGCCTTAAGTCACATGTAAATGCAAACCTTTGCTCCTCATCCACAAGATTATTTGACGCATTTTAAGTCATCTGGGGACTCCTAAGAGTCAGAGGTAAAATGTGTTCCTCTTCTACATTGAAACATAGGCCATTTGGCCCTTTGAGCCAGCACCACCATTCAATATGATCATGGCTGATCATCCATAATCAGTACCCCGTTCCTGCTTTTTCCCATGGCCCGTGATTCCATTAGCATTGTAGAGTTGAACATACCAGATAACCTCAGCAAGTTATGACCTCCATTTAGTCCAATGGAATGAATTTGTGCCGTGGTGCAACTTGCTAGTGATAGTTTACAATATATTAGTGCTAATTGGGGATGAATTTCTAGGCAATAATCTGTACCTTTTAATGCAGTGACACAACAGTGATTCAAGAACCATGTGGTGCAGGCCTAACCTATTCCAGAACATTTGGAGAAGATATTTTACTTGAATTGAAAACCAGGGTGAAACAGTGCTGATTTGCTTTCTCTAGCTTGAACAAGTTACTTTAAATGAGAATCATCGGGTTGGAATGGCTGAGCCAGCAGTACAGCTTTTCTCCATGATCTTTGGGTGAGGTGGGAGCACTGCTTCAGAGGGGGAAATATTAAAATTGGAACATTTGTTAAATCCAGCACTGGGATAGAATCAGTCTGAATTTTGACCAGTTAAACTGTGCTGAAATGAACAGTAAACGTGTGACATAGTGAAAGGTTGGTTGCATTTACAGTTGGCTGAATTTTCTATCAAAGACACAGCTCTGTGCTGTAGCAGTATGTTGCTGCCAGCAGGTTCATTCCCCGTGTGACAGCAGAGATACCAACTGATCGTCGACTCCAGTTACACACAAAAAGCTGGAGTAACTTAGCGGGTCAGTCTGTAGAAGGGTCTCGCTCCAAAACGTCCCCTATTCCTTCTCTCCAGAGATGCTGCCTGTCCTGCAGGGTTACTTCGGCTTTTTGTATCTATCTTTGGTTTAAACCAGCATCTTCCCACACAGACCATCAACTCCAAACAGGAGAAGGTTCAGATAGTTCAGTTTGAGGGAGGAAGCTGTGAGAGTTGTGGTAAAGTGTTTAGCAGGCTCTTCAAAGAGCAGGATCAGATATTAAGACTAAATTTAGTTTAGAGATACACCACGGAAACAGGCCCCTCAGCCTTAAATTGAAGAGAGATATGTTCCTCGCCTCTCCTCAGGTTGAAGTTATTATTCCTGCCAACCAGCTCCAAGGACCATGGTCCAGGAGGTCACAAAGTGCTGAGGTAACTGCAGATCAGGCAGCATCTCCAGGGAACATGGATTTTTTTTTCATACAGTGCAGAAACAGGCCCTTCGGCCCACCGGGTCTGTGCTGACCAGCGATCCCCGCACATTAACACCATCCTACACCCACTAGGGACAATTAATTTTGACATTTACACCAAGCTAATTAACCTACAAACCTGCACGTCTTTGGAGTGTGGGAGGAAACCGAAGATCTCGGAGAAAACCCACGCAGGTCACGGGGAGAACGTACAAACTCCATACAGACAGCACCTGTAGTCGGGATCGAACCCGGGTCTTCAGCGCTTCGTTCGCTGTAAGGCAGCAACTCTACCGCTATGCCACCGTGACCGCTCAAGGTCATGGATAGGGAACGTTTTTGGTTGGGACCCTTCAGTCTGAATAGGTGATATGTTCTCCAGGGATGCTGCCTGACCCACTGAGTTACTTTGATTCTATCTTTGGTATAACCAGCATCTGCATTTCCTTGTTATTACCCTTGTTCCGGACCCAGCGTTCTTTCAGATTCAGCCACACAGTATGGAACAGGCCCTTCAGCCCAGCGAGTCTGTGTCCACCATCAAGCATTAATCCCGTGTTTATTTTTTCTCTACAATTACCTTAAGCACCTCAAGATAGCAGAACCAAATCTTATGCATTGACATAAATATTTGTAAACTAGTTTCACGATGTTTAGTTCAAAGAGACTGCATGGGGAAAGGCCATTTGGCCCACTGAGCACGCCAACCGCCGATCAGCCATTCACACTAGTTCTATGCTATCCCACTTACTCATCCACTCCCTACACACTAGGGGCAATTTACAGAGGGCCGATTACCGTACCAACCCACATGCTTTTGGGAAGAGGGATGAAGCCCACGTGATTACAGAGACAACAAGCAAACCACACAGACAGCACCCGTAGTCACGATCAATCCCAGAATCTGGCACTGTGCGCACTCTTGATGTAAATCTATTAACACCAGCATCATTTTGCATTGCCCCACTACTCTGAAGCACGGTTATTCTTGCTGAGATGTGGGGATAGAACTCAATAGAATAAAGATGGATGGCTCAACCAGGTTTTTCAGCAAGTGCAGTTTCTCAGTACATTCCAGCCTTGAGCTGAGGCTGAGGCAGTGTGTCCTCCATTGTTCAACAAGTTGGAATAGAGGTTACAAGACATTGATGTGAAACTACTTGGGAAAGACAAGACATTGGTGAATCTGTGGACTTCATTGCCAAAGAAGCCTGTGGAAGTCAAGTCAATGGATATTTTTAAGGTGGAAATTGATGGGTTCTTGATTAGTACGGGTGTCGGGGGTTATGGGAAGAAGGCAGGAGAACGGAGTTAGGAGGGAGAGATAGATCAGCCATGATTGAATGGCAGAGTAGACATGATGGGCCGAATGGCCTAATTCTGCTCCTATGACTTGTGAACATGGACAATAAGATGGAGCACAGTGTCCCTCATTCATTGCCACAGGAGACTGGATGTCAAGTCAGTGGATATTTTTGAGGTGGAGATTGGTGTCCCCCCTCTGCTCCATCTTGGGAGTATTCAGATAGTTGCACTGATAACCAAGTGATGACTTAACATCCTCATTAATGGACAGAAAGCAGCACATTGGGTTATGACCTTCGGAAAGCAGATTCCTGGTTTAGTTGTTGGCCGGTCTAGGTCGAGGTTAGAATTCAAGACAAGCCAGGAATAACTCAGTGGAAATGTCTAGGAAGGAATTGCAGATGCTGGTTACAGGAAATCAGGCTTCCTGACCTCAACACATAGAAGAGCTCAAGTAACTTAGTGGGTCAGGCAGCATCTCTGGGGAAATTGGGATAGGTGAAACAATGGAAACAAAGATGAAGGTGCTGATGAATTTTTTCAAAGTAGTCCGAAGAAGGGTCTCGACCTGAAACGTCGCGGATCCATGGTCCCCAGAGATGCTGCCTGACCTGCTAAGTTACTCCAGCACCTTGTGTCTTTTTACGGGATTGGTGACATTTCGGGACGGGACCTGTATTCCAACTGATGGTCATGGGAGAGATGCCACTGACCCATTGAGTTACTTCAGTACTTTGTGTTCTTTTTTTGGTTAACCAGCATTTGCAGTTCCTTGATAGACACAAAAAACTGGAGTAACTCAGCAGGACAGGCAGCATCTCTGGAGAGAAGGAATGGGTGACATTTCGGGTTGAGACCCTTCTTCAGACTGAAGAAGTTTGCAGTTCCTTGTGTCAGCATCTCTGGAGAACCTGGATAGGCGACATTTCGGGTCAGGACCCTTCTTCAATTCCTGACCTGTTGTTGGGCCAAGTCAATGAGCCTTGGGATCAGGTCCTGCCCAGTTCATCCGGGACGAATGGGGAGCTGATGCCAGGTGCAGTGGTAGAGTAGCTGCCTTAAAGAGTCAGAGACCCTGGTTGAATCCTGACTACGGGTGCTGACTGTACAGAGTTTGTTCGTTCTCCCCGTGACCACGTGGGATTTCCCGGGATGCTCCAGTTTCCTCCCACATTCCTAAGACATACAGGATAGTAGGTTAATTGGCTTCGGTAAGGTTTGTAAATTGTCCATAATTTTCTTTGGAGCATAGGAGGTTGAGCAGTGACCTTATTGAGGTATAGGATAGTGCTAGTGTATGGGGATTGTTGGTCGGCACGGACTCAGTGGGCCGAAGGGACTGTTTCCATGCTGTATCTCTCAACTAAACTAGACTGGCACAACGAGTGGCAATGTGAGCAAGCAACTCCATCTCAGCCCCTGATGGATATTTGCACACGCTGGAGTCAGACAAGGCCAGGATTGGGATGGACTCTGATGTCCACCATGTGTGGAGGCTTTGGTGATGGCTGAGGTCTGCCTACAGAATCCACTCTTTACATTTCCTAAATTACAGCACATAAAAGCAAAGTTGAAGCCAGCCAAAGGAACGGATGTACCAGGCACTTCTGTTTTTCCTGGCTTCATTTAAACATCGAACATTGGAAAAGTACACAATTTTCCAAGCTTTCAGGAAAACCTTCCAGGTTCGGTCGGATCCAACGCCAATATTAAGCCACTAACCAGCCACATCCAGCTAATGCAGCAATCAACGATTGTACGTGCAACAATTTGAATAACCACCTTGCAACGATGAAATATAACACCCCAATTTGAATGTAAAATATAAAATCTCTTAAGTGGCAGCATATAAAATAATTTGTATAATTAGCCAAACCAGTCTCCCAATATTCCACAGTCTATCTACAGAATCTAAATTTAGAAACATTCCAAATTACATCAAAAACATTAAAATGATGCATTTGCACTAATAAGTAAACTTCTAACCCGAGTGGCCTAAACTAGCGGCCTCCATAAAGCAGCAGGGGAAGGCACAGCTACCTGGTATTACCAGGAAATTGAAGAAAGGACAAGCTAGTTTTGTGCCCTGTTTCTAGGGCGTTTTTATCCCTCCTTTGATTTGGCCAGGCCCCTCCAGGAATTCCAGCTCTTTCCCGCCTGGAATGAGAATTCACGATGCCCTTCAGGTCCAGTAGAAAACAAAATGGCGGCCGCTCCATCCCCATGGCAACGGTTCCCACGCCCTTTCCTCAAATCAAAAATGGCACAGGACAATTTCCAGCTCCCCCAACGTTTCTATCCCTGGTATTCTCTGGAGCGAAGCTGCCCGTTTAATTCTATGTCCCTGCTCCTCCCGCCAGCCCCTCCCCTTCCCCGTTTTAACTGCCGAGTCCTTCATTGTTTTTTTGCACTGGATCATGTTCACATCTAGAGAGCGGTTCCTTCCAGCCCATTCTCATCTTTCTCTGCTTTCAGTTTGGAAAGAGCAGCGTGTATCCGGAAGAGAGTCCTGGATTCCATGGAGTAGTCCTTGTAGTTTTGTCTAAGAGAGAGAGGAGCAGGTCATAAGTTCATAGGTTCTGGGAGCAGAACTAGGCCATTCGGCCCATCAAGTCTACTCCACCATTCAATCATGGCTGATCTATCTCTCCTTCTCAACCCCACTCTCCCGCCCTCTCCCCATCACCCCTGACTCCCAATCAATAGAATCGTAGAATTGTCACAGCAGAGCATAAAGTGTTTTTTTTGCTAGCTCCTGGAACAATCAAATCATCTTCATTCCTGTTCTTCCAGGGCCCTGCAGGGTGCAGAAGAGATTCACCAGGACTTTCCCCGCAGACTTGAGTGATAGGGAGAGGTTGGACAGGCTGGCATTGTTTTCTTTAGAGTGTAGGAGGCTGAGGGGTGAGCTTATTGAGGTGTACAAGATCATGAGGGGCATGGATAAAGTAAATGCTCAGTCTTTCTCCCAGGGGTAGAGGATTCTAAAACAAGCGTAAAGTAAGAGGGGTGAGATTTACGAGGGACCTGAAGGAAAAATGTTACACTCAGAGGGTAGTCCGTATCTGGAAAGAGCTGCCAGGGGAAGACATAGAAGAGCATACAATAATGACTTTTAAAAGACATTTGGACTGATATCTGGATAGGAAAGGTTTCGGGTAATAGGCTAAATGTAAACAAATAGTCATCCAGTAATACAGCACAAAAACAGAACCTTCGCCCCAACTTGTCCAATCCAACCAATATGCCCCATCTATGCTAGTTCTATTTGCCTGGGTTTGGCCCATGTCCATCTAAACCTTCCCTATCCATGTACCTGTTCAAATATCTTTTAAATGTTATTATACCTTCCTCAACTACCTCCTCTGGCAAGTCGTTCCATCTACCCACCACCCTCTGATTGAAAACGTTGCCCTTCAGGTTCCTATTACATCTTTACCCTCCCCCCCCCCCCTTAAACCTATGTGCTCTGGTTCTTGATTCCCCATCCAGTCATTAATGAATACCATGAAATGTTTTATAGTCATTACATCGTGAAAAATGCATGAACAATGTACGGGAGAATTTGCATAAGATTGGATTTCTGTGAATCAGCTCATTTGTATCCCCAAGGACATGCACATAAATGGAGGGAATGCAAAGCAAAGGTTCACCTGAGCAGTTCTTGCCTCGGTCGGTCCGATCAGAAAGGAGAGCTCAAATGGGCTGGGCCTTGAGTTCATTGGGACTTACAATATACTGAGCAGCCTTGACAAGGCAGATGCTGAGAGAATATATTTCGTGATGAACAGATGCACAGAATCTTTTACCCAGACTAGGGGAATCAGGAACCAGTGGACATAGGTTTAACGTAAGAGGGGAAAAATTTAATAGGAACTTGAGGGGGCAGCTTTTTTCACACAAAGGGAGATGAGTGTATGGAACGTGCTACCAGAAGAGGTAGTTGATGGAGGTGCAATAAGGGCATTTAAAAGACATTTGGACAGGTACATGGATCGGATAGGATTAGAGTGATATGGGCCAAATGCCCATATTAGTGGGACTAATGTAGATGGGGATCTTGGTCAACGTGGGCAAGTTGGGCCAAAGGGCCTGTTTCCATGCTTTATGAGTCCGAGAGGTGTCTATCTCCAGAAATCACCATTTCAAAACACGGGGTAACCCATGTATAAAATAATGAGAGGAAGAGATCGGGTGGATGCACAGAGTCTCTTGCCCAGAGTAGGAGAAACGACGACCAGAGGACATAGGTTCAAGGTGAAGGGGAAAAGATTTAATAGGAATCTGAGGGGTTCACACAAAGGGTGGTGGGTGTATGGAAGCTGCCAGAGGAGGTAGTTGAGGCTGGGACTATCCCAACGTTTAAGAAACAGGTACATGGTACATGGATAAGACAGGTTTGGAGGGATATGGACCAAGCGCAGGTAGGTGGGACTAGTCTAGCTGGGACACGTTGGCCGAAGTTGGGCCTGTTTCCACACTGTATCACTCTATGAACCTATGACTCTATTTAGGAGTGAAATGAGGAGGAATATCTTCATCTAAAGGGTAATGAGAGTTTGGAATTCTCAGCCAAGAGTCTGTGGAGGCAGCTTCAGATTTTGCTCAAGATGCTCACAGTGGAGTAGGGTGTCGAGCTGCTGCCTTACAGCGCCAGAGACCCAGGTTCGATCCTGACCTCAGGTGGTGCCTGTGTGGAGTTTGCACGTTCACCCTATGACCGCAGGGGTTTCCTCCGGGTGCTCTGGTTTCCCCCCACATCCCAAAGGCATGTGGGCTTGTTGGTTAATTGGCCCTCTATAAATTGCCCTTCTTGTGTAGGGAGTGGATATGAAAGTGGAATAGCATAGAACTAGTATGAACGGGGTGATCAATGGTCAGCATGGACTGGGTGGGCCGAAGGGCCTGTTTCCGTGCTCAAGAGTAAACTACACTAAAAGACAGAGAGCGACAGAATTCTGGACATTATAGGAATCCAAAGATATGGAAGCAATGCAGGAAAATAGTGTTTGAGGTGAAGGTTAAGCCACAATCCTGCTGACTGGCAGAGGGGGCTGGCTCCAGGCCAAATGGCTTCCTCGGTCCTGAAAGGTTCCAGGCATCGCAAGCTGTCAGCCCCAAAATGTGGTTCCACCATCGGGCTGTGAATCACGGGTAGATGGCGCCACCTGGTGAACAACTCACCGCAGTGCTGCAACTCCACCATCCTGAGGCCTCCAGGAGATACACTCCCTACTCCCGCTCTCTCCTCTCCACTCAGGCTGAAAGGACAATAGATTCATCTCCAAACCCTTTCTCCAGGGTCCGCAGTGTGGAAGGGTTGGGAGATTTTCTGCCCGATAGGAGAGGAGTCAGGGGGTATGGGGAGAAGGCAGGAACGGGGTACAGATTGAGAATGATCAGCCATGATCACATTGAATGGCGGTGCTGGCTCGAAGGGCCGAATGGCCTCCTCCTGCACCTATTGTCTATTGTCTATTGTGAGAAGAATCAGATTCTGAATCCTGAATTTCCCCAGTGTTATCAGACCACTGAACAGTCCTCCCAGAAGCTACGGGTGGAGTCCTGATCTCCCAGCCCTTTCTCCAGGGTCCACAATGAGGAAGTGATTGGAGATCGCCAACCCACCCTTAGCTTATGGGAAGACCAATTAGTGGTCTGATAACAGCAGGGAGTTCAGGATCAGCTTCTTCCTCGCTGTTACCAGACTACGGAACAGTCCTCCCATAAACTAAAGATGTTGTCCTGATCTTCCAACCTACCTCACTGCAGACCCTGGACCCTTTTCTCTGTACCTGTAACACTAGACACCGTAACACTATATTCTACACTCTGGTATTTTTCTCAATTCTACCGGTTGATTGTACAGGTATGGCATGAACTGGACCTGGATAGTGCACAGAGAAAAGCTTTCGCTGTATCTCTGCACATGTGACAATAATAAGCTATACCAATACCAATAAAAGCTAAGTGCTGGAGTAACTCAGGGGTGAGGCAGCATCTGTGGAGGGAATAGATACATCATTTATCCCGTACCTGTACACTGTGGGTGCCTCCATCCCACTACAATCAATCAGTCTATCGGATTATCTTTAATCGGACTTTACTAGACTTTATCTCGCACTAACTGTTATTCCCTTTCTCCTGTATCTGTACACTGTGGACGGCTCAATTGTGATCTGCTGACAGGTTAGCACGCAACAAAGGGTTTTCACTTGCCAGACGTGACATTACTGAATGCAGAGCAGGATCAAGGGGTTGGCGCAAAGCTGCGAAGGGCAGCATGGAATAGACTGTTCCATCAGCACTTTCTTTATTGTTCAAGACAGCAAAGATTTTGAGGGACCTCAGGGGCATTTTTTTCCACAGAGGATAGTCCGTATGTAGAAATCATAAGGAATAGGAGTAGAATTAGGCCATTCGGCCCATCAAGTCTACTCCGCCATTCGATCATGGCTGATCTATTGCTCAACCTCTCAACCCCTTTCTCCTGCCTTCTCCCCATAACCCCCGACACCCGCACTGATCAATTGAATGAGCTGCCAGAGGAAGCTGTAAAAGTGGATACGATTACAACCTTTAAAAGACATTTGGACAGATACATGGACAATAAGGGCTTTGAGGGCTCTGGGCCAATACAGGCAAATAGGGCTAGTCCAGTATGACAATGTGGTCGGCATGGACGGGCTGGGCTGAAGGGCCTGCGTCTGTGCTGTAAAGCTCTGTGACTAATGGCTGCAGCAAACACCAGTGCACAATGGCGCAGAGGATAGAGCCGTTGCCTCACAGCGACAGAGACCTGAGTTTGAGCCTAACCTCTGATCTTGTCAGTGTAAATAGTTTGCACGTCCTGCCCGTGACCACGTGGGTTTCCTCCGGGTGCTCTGGTTTCCTCCCACATCCCAAAGGCGTGCAGGTTTGCAGGTTAATCGGCCCTCGGTAAATTGCCCCTGGTGTGTCGGGAGTGCATGCAGAAGTGGGATAACATAGAGCGAGTCTGTGAACAGGCGATTGATGGTCGGCATGGAATCGGTGGGCCGAAGGGCCAGTTTCCATGCCGGATCTCTAAACTAAGACCAATCGGATGGTCATCAAAGTCCATCTGATTTCCAGTGCCCTGAACAGAAGGACGTCCAGGTTGATCTTTCAGAACCCAGCAAATGCTCATTCCTTGACCCTCGAGCAGAGCTCTGCGGCAGTAACACCAACATGCCCTGAAAGATTGGGAGATACTCACTTTGCCCGTCTCAGCCATTTAATGGCCTCCTCTTTCCTGTCCTGTTGAATGAAGAGCAGACTGAGCTCCAGGAGTGCATTGGGGCTTAGGTAGTGGTCGTACTTGATCATCTTCGCACTGTGAAGAAAGGGCAGCAGATGAGCCGATGCATTGCCCTGGATCGTGGCTGCCTTCACCTCCCACCCCCTTCCCTGCCCCCCCCCCCCCCCCCCCCCGCTCACTCACTCACTCTCCCTGCACTCTCACTCACTCTCTCTGCACTCACTCACGCACTCTCACTCACTCACTCTCTCCGCACTCCGCCCAGCACGCTCCCCGCACTCTCACTCACTCTCTCCGCACTCACTCACGCACTCTCACTCATTCACTCTCTCCGCACTCCGCCCAGCACGCTCCCCGCACTCTCACTCACTCTCTCCGCACTCTCACGCACTCTCACTCACTCACTCTCTCCGCACTCCGCCCGGCACGCTCCCCGCACTCTCACTCACTCTCTCTGCACTCACTCACGCACTCTCCCCGCACTCTCTCCAACTTACTGTTCATAAATGTAGACAAAACACTGCTCCGCTTCCAGAATCTTCCCCAGGTGTCTCAAACACAAACCTTTCAACAGCTTCACCACGCACTTGTCATCTTCCAGGTATTGATTAGCTATGGGGAGAGACAGAGAGGCTTCAAACAAAGGTTTATCCCATTGTGGACATTGGACTTTGTCTCTGGAACTGCATCACAAACAGCAGAGGTCCCAGCACAGATCCCTGCAGAAGGGGCTCGACCCGAAATGTCACCCATTCCTTCTCTCCCGAGATGCTGCCTAATCCGCTGAGTTACTCCAGCATTTTGTGTCTATCTTAGATCCCTGCAGAACTCCACTGCTCACTGCAATAATGAAATTCCTAGTTTTACAGGCCAGTAATGCAATAACACACAGATAAATATTTAATAATCAATAATACAATGAACTAATAAACTGGGGTACTGGGTACAGTCCGATTCACCTCTACCCCATTGCGGACATTTGACTGTCTGTGGAACTGATGCGCTACAATGCTGAGAACTATATTCTGCACTCTGTTCAACATTGTATTTGAGTTTGAACTAATTGTATCTATGTAAGGTATATCTGATCTGTTTGAATAACATGCAAATCAAAGATTTTTACAGCAATATGTGATAATAATCATCCTAACCTAATTATTGTCACGTGTACTGTGAATAGCTTTGAGGAAGGGTCTCGCCCCGAAACGTCACCTATTCCTTTTCCCCAGAGATGCTGCCTGACCCGCTGAGTTACTCCAGCATTTTGTGTCTATCGTTGGTGTAATCCTGCATCTGGAGTTCCTTCCTAAGACATTGCTTGTGCCCCGGGGATAGGCTGGTGATAGCAATCTCTGGGTGGAAGCCACATTGCAGAAAGGAGAGTACTGAAGTCGACCTGCTCACCAGTGCAACACCGAGGGAGTGCTGCACTGCCAGAGGCACAACCTTTCTGACCGCACATTAAACCAAGGGCAGGCAGGCAGGGTGTCCCACTCTCCTGGATGTAGAAGCTCCTGTGAGACCATTTAGAAGGGTGGGACACCCAACTCGCCCAAGGCAAGGCAAGGCAAGGCAAGGCAAGTTTATTTATATAGGACATTTCAGCCACAAGGCAATTCAAAGTGCTTTACATAAAGCATTAAAGAGCAATTAAAAGCAATTAAAAACAGTCATTAAAGAGAATAGAAAATAAAAACAAGCTAAAATGGAATAAGACAGGTATAAAATACAAGAATAATAGTTACAGTGCAGTGTAAGAAATGAATAATTATTTGATTTAATAAAGGGCAGCGTCAAACAGAAAAGTCTTCAGCCTCGATTTAAAAGAACTGAGAGTTGCAGCGGACCTGCAGTTTTCTGGAGTTTGTTCCATATACGTGGTGCATAAAATCTTAACGCTGCTTCTCCCTCCATGTTTAGTTCTGGCTCTGGGGACAGAGAGCAGACGTGTCCCAGACGACCTGAGAGGTCTGGATGGTTCATAAGGTAGCTGAAGATCAGAAATGTATTTTGGCCCTAAACTATTCAGTGCTTTATAAACCAACAGTAGTATTTTGAAATCAATTCTTTGACAGACTGGAAGCCAATGTAAAGACCTCAGAACCGGAGTGATGTGATCCACTTTCTTGGTCTTAGTGAGGGCTCGAGCAGCAGCTTTCTAAATCAGCTGCAGCGGTCTAATCGATTTTTTAGGGAGACCTGTAAAGACAGCATTACAAAATAGAGAGGAGGAGATAACTAGAGGTAGGAAAAGGCCGGAACAAATCAGGGTCGGCAACATAATAGGGAGCTCATAATAGTCCATTGTTCGCTGGGATGCATTCGTTATCACCTCTCCCCCAGCCAACAAAAGGCCATTTATGGACTCCATCCTTCCTTGGTCATCTTGATTTGTTCTGACCTTTTCCTACCTCTAGTTATCTCATGGGTTCCCCCCAACCCTCTTTGCTTTGTGTCTGTCACTGGTGTTCTTGCACAGCTTGTTATTTTTTACCTGGGTGGAACACCGTTTAAATGCAAATATTTAGCATCACAGAACATACAACACAGTACAGCACAGGAACGGATGCTTCAGCGCACAATGATGCCAAGTTAAGTTGCCTACACATGATCCATGTCAATCTATTCCTTGCATTTCCATTATCTACAAGTCTCTTAAACACCACTATCGTATCTGTCAAAGTGTTCCTGGCCCCCACCAATCTCTATGCAAAATGGAATCTCTATTAAAGTCGTAGAGTTATACAGCATGGAAACAGGCCCTTCAGCCCAACTCATCCATGCCGACCAACATGCCCCATTTAAGCTAGTCCCACCTGCCCATGTTTGTGCCATATCCCGACCTGAAACGTCACCCATTCCTTCTCTCCAGAGAAGCTGCCTGTCCCGCTGAGTTACTCCAGCATTTTGTGCCTATCTCCATCCAAAACTTTCCTATCCATGTACATGTCTAAATATCTTTTAAATGCTTTTATTGTGCCTGCCTCAACTACCTCCTCTGGCAGCTTGTCCCATCTACCCACCACCCTCTGTGTGAAAAAGCTGCCCCTCAGGTTTCTTTTAAATGTTCCCCCTCTCACCTCGGTCCTGAGGGTAAAGTTGCCTGTTCAACTTGAATGCTTGGGATGACCCAGAGGAAGGGAATGTGCTTGGGTCTGGCTCTTAAGTCCATACTTACGTGAAGCTCGCCCCAGCGACGCCTCAGCTTCACAGATTGTCTCCAGCATTTCCTCCGTTAGCTTCCACTGCTTCCCAATGACTGTAAAGCCATTCCACATGTACATCATCTCCTGAATCGGGGAGGGACAGAGGGGGAGGAGACAGACAGAAAGGTGGAATCAGCAGGGGTGAAGAAAGGTACAAGTCCATTTCTAAGAGGGTTACTGTCTGCTTAGAACTGGACAAGGCGTTAATGTTTGGAGGTCTAAAGTAGGGTCCAGACCCAAAACATTGCCTATCCCTGTCCTCCAGGGATGCTGCCTGACCCGCTGAGTTACTCCAGCTCTTTCTGTCTTTCTTTGTTAATGTGTAGATGTACATTCAAGTCTATTATTGTCACTTGCACCGAGGTACAATGAAAAGCTTTGTTTTGCATGCCATCCAAACAGATCCGATAATAGCATACAGAAATACAATCAAGTCGGACTCGTACAATAGATAGAGCAAAAGGGAAGATACAGAAATGCAGAATGTACACTGATCAGCCAAAACATTATGACCTGATGAGCCAAAACATTATGACCACCTGCCTAATATGCTGTTGGTCCTCCGTGTGCAGCCCCATACGCAGCAGGGTGAGATGCACTGTGTATTGTGACACATTCCTCCCGTGACCACCATTAACATTTTCTGTGACTTGTGCCACAGTAGGCCTTCTGACGGTTCGGACCAGACGGGATAGCCTTTGTTGCCCTCGTGCATCGATGAGCCTTGGGCGCCTAACACCCTGTTTTGTGGTTTGTCCCTCCTTGGACCACTGTCGGTAGGTACTCACCACTGCTGACCGGGAGCACCCCACAAGCCTTGCCGTTTCAGAGATGCTCTGACCCAGTCGTCTGGCCAGAACAATTTGGCCCTTGTCACTCAGGTCTTTACTCCTACCCATTTCTCCTGCATCCAACACGTCAACTTCAAGAACTGACTGCTGCCTAATATATCCCACCCCTTGACAGGTGCCATTGTAAAAAGATAATCCACATTATTCACTTTGCCTGTCAGTGGTTATAATGTTTTGGCTGATCGGTGTAGTTCTCAGCAGAATTCACAATGCAATATCTTGGTGCAATCATCAATCCTTTAGTATGGAAGGAGCTAATTGTTCCAAATATACTGTTATAATATGGGAAACCAACAATATTGGGAAGACTCAGTAGGTCAGGCAGCATCTGTGAAAAGACAAGCAAGTTTACATCTTCGGTCAAAACCTTTTGACTTCAAGCTAGAATGGTCCTCTCACCAGAGATGCTGCTCGACCTGAGTGTTTCCAGCATTTTGCTTTTAACTTAATTATTTCCAGTAGTTCTTTGATTACCCACTGCTATAAAGTTGTTCATTTCTCTGTAATCTACAGCGCACGGAGCTTTTCTCCCTCTAAGATAGGGATCTCCAAACTATGGCCCACGGGCCACGAGATTCTATTCCGGCCCTCAGCCAGCTCTCAGGCCGCGGGGACTGGAGACAGAAGCTGCCGGCGAAGGTTCACCGGAGAGCGGATCGCCACCGACCCAGAGCCGGGACAAGGCGAGAGATCGCAGCGCCCCCTCGCAAACAACAAGCCCAAGGAAACTTCCCTCCTCGTCACCACCGCCGCTGCCAACACCCCGGGGAGAGAGAGAGGGGGGGGGGAGAGAGAGAGAGGGGGGGGGGGGGGTAGAGAGAGGGGGGGGGTAGAGAGAGAGAGGGGGGTAGAGCGAGAGATGGGGGGGGTAGAGAGAGAGGGGGGGACAGGAGGGGGAGATAGAGGAGAGAGGGGGGTAGAGAGAGAGGGGGTAGAGAGAGAGGGGGGGGTAGAGAGAGGAGGGGGGGGTAGAGAGGTAGAGAGAGGGGGTAGAGAGAGAGGGGAGTAGAGAGAGAGGGGGGGGTTAGAGAGAGAGAGGGGGTAGAGAGAGAGAGGGGGGTAGAGAGAGGGGGTAGAGAGAGGAGAGAGAGGGGGGGTAGAGAGAGAGAGGGGGGGTAGAGAGAGAGAGAGGGGGTAGAGAGAGAGGAGGGGTAGAGGAGAGAGAGGGGGGTGAGAGAGAGAGTAGAGGGGTAGAGAGAGAGGGGGTAGAGAGAGAGAGGGGGTAGAGAGAGAGGGGGGTAGAGAGAGAGAGGGGGAGGGTAGAGAGAGAGAGGGGGGTAGAGAGAGAGGGGGGGTAGAGAGAGAGGGGGGTAGAGAGAGAGGGGGGTAGAGAGAGAGAGGGGGGTAGAGAGAGAGGGGGGTAGAGAGAGAGGGGGGAGGGTAGAGAGAGGAGGGGTAGAGAGAAGGGGGTAGAGAGAGAGGGGGGTAGAGAGAGAGGGGGGGTAGAGAGAGACGGGGGTAGAGGGTAGAGGAGAGAGAGGGGGGGTTAGAGAGAGAGGGGGGTAGAGAGAGAGGCGGGAGAGAGGGGGTAGAGAGAGAGAGGGGGGTAGAGAGAGAGGGGGGTAGAGAGAGAGGGTGGTAGAGAGAGCGGGTGAGGGGGAGAGGGGATAGAGAGTAGAGAGGGGTGGTAGAGAGAGCAGCGGGGGTAGAGCAGACTCGGCGGGTCGTCTAAGCAGCGGAGGAG
>NC_135989.1:3168321-3248085 GCF_053455715.1 Rhinoraja longicauda
CCTCCCACACCCCAAAGACGTGCTTTGGTCGGTTAATTGTCCCCTAGTGTGGTAGAATCTGGGGGGTGGGGGTTGAAGAACGTGGGGAGAATAAAATGGATTACTGTCCTGTAGAATTAGAGTTGGTGGGGTGGTTGATAGACAATAGACAATAGTTGCAGGAGGAGGCAATTCGGCCCTTCGAGCCAGCACCGCCATTCAATGTGATCATGGCTGATCATTCTCAATCAGTACCCCGTTCCTGCCTTCTCCCCATACCCCCTGACTCCGCTATCCTTAAGAGCTCTATCCAGCTCTCTCTTGAATGCACTCAGAGATTTGGCCTCCACTGCCTTCTAAGGCAGAGATGGTCAGTTTAGTTCACTGTCACGTGTACAGCAGTACAGAGCTTTTTTTTGTTGTTGATGCATCTAGACAGCGGAAAGATTATACATGATTACAATCAGACTTAAGAGGGCCTATGTACCTATTCCATATATCCCTCCAAAGGTAGACACAAAAAGCTGGAGTAACTCAGCGGGTCAGGCAGCATCTCTGGAGAGAAGGAATGGATGACGTTTCGGGTCGAGACCCTCCTACACCATATATGCCCCCACAACAACCTGACTGCGGGCGAGGACAGCAGGAGAAGGGAAAGACATTGTGGCCTTCCATCACAGTGAGGAGAGAGAGGACTGGAGGAGACTCACTGTGATGGATGTTTCTTTGATGGATGTTTCTTTTTTGTGTGTTTTTGGGGTTGGGTGGTTTGAGTGCCTGTTTGATGCTTTTTATTGTTGGACTGTGTTTTTGGGGGTTTTGGGGTGTGTGATTTGAATGCCTATTTAATGCTTTTATTGTTGGACTGTGTTTTGGGGGGTTTTTGGGGGTTGGTAATTTTGGGTGCCTGTTTAGTGCTTTTATTGTTGGACTGTGGGTGATTGAATTAACATTTTGTTCAAGATGGCCGCGCCGTTGTGTTTGGCTGCCTGCCACTGTATGTTTCTTTTTTTTCCTGGTCAGATGTACAGCACTTTGGTCAACGTGGGTTGTTTTTAAATGTGCTATACAAATAAATTGACTTGACTTGACTTGACATATAACCACCAGGTGGCACTAGCTCTCGCCCCTTCCTTTGTTGTTTTTTAGTATGTGTTAAATGTATGTTTTCGTGTATCTTTAGCTGGTTTCATGTGAGGCGGGGGGTTAACTTTTTTAAATCTCTTCGACGGAGGTGCGATTTTTTTCCGTATCGTATCTCCATCCGCACTGCGGCCTAACATCGAGGAGCTGGTGGCCTCTGCTGGAGACCGACTTCGGGGAGCTCCAACCACGGGAGTTTCAACTGCCCCGACGCGGGAGCTTCGACCGCCAGCTGAGGGAGCTTCGATCGCCCCGACTGCGGATGGTTTGACTGCCCCGATAGCGGGAGAATAAGAGGACGAAGATTAGACTTCATTGCCTTCCATCACAATGAGGAATGTGAGGAATCTGCTGTGGTGGATGTTTATGTTAACTTTTATGTAGTTGGGTGTCTTGTTGCTTTTTTTAGTATGACTATATGGTAATTCGAGTTTCACTATACCTTAATTGGTACACGTGACAATAAACTGACCATTGAACCTTTGATATTTCCTTCTTCATTTGTCTGCTCGACCAACTCAGCAACTACTACAAACGTGGCGGTTTCCCGTTCGCCTCACACATGAAATGTCCCCAGTTGGATCCTGGGCAGGAACACACTTGTCACTCCTGCTCCAGATTGCAACCAGAGTGCATCTCCTGGTCGCTCACAATCCACACTGGCAACAGCCTTCCAAACATCCTGTCTGGCAAACACATGGGACACTTGTGCTTTCCTGATTAGTATGGGGTGTCAGGGTTTACAGAAACATCAAAACATAGAAAAATAGGTGTAAGAGTAGGCCATTCAGCTCTTCGAGCCAGCCCCAGCATTCAATATGATCATGGCTGATCATCTAAATTAGTGCGCCATTCCTGCTTTCCCCCCATATCCCTTGGATCCTTTGGCCTTTGGAGCTAAATCTAATTCTGTGGCTAAATCTAGGGGGAGGAGAATGGGTTTCAGGAGGGAAAGATAGATTGGCGGAGTAGACTAGATGGGCCAAATGGTCCATAGAATGGCAGAGTAGACTCGATGGGCCGAATGGTCTAATTCGCTCCTATCACTAATTAACTTATGAGAGTGCTCCCACAGTCCAGACACCCCTCCACTGTTTCCTTCTCCCGTGCGATGCTACACTCTTGGCCTGGACCTCGCACCAATCGGGTAGGGTGAGTGCCGTGTACAGGGGCCTCCCAGTTGTGTGGGTGGCCCAGTGGGGCCGCGGTGTGGGACTCACCAGAGCTGGCACCGGCAACCTCACCGGAGCGTTAGACTTGTACCTCCTGGCCTTTCTGATCGCAAACTTCTCGGTGGGAGGCGACTTGCCGGCGATCTTCTGTTTCAGTTGGGGGGACCTGTCCTGCAAGGGGAGGGAGGAAAGGGAAACAGATCATTGGGTTTATAAGTTTCCTCGTATGTTGCAAAATATACTTGGCTAATAAAGTATGATTATGATTAAGTGATAGGAGCAGAACTGGGTCATTCAGCCCACTAAGTCTACTCCACCATTCAATCATGGCTGATCTATCTCTCCCTCTCAATCCCATTCTCCTGCCTTCTCCACATAACCCCTGACACCCGTACTAATCAAGAATCTATCAATATCCGCCTGAAAAATATTAATTCACGGACTCCACAGTCTTCTGTGGCAATGAATTCCTCAGATTCACCACCCACTGACTAAAGTAATTCCTCCTCATCTTTCTAAAGGTGCATCCTTTTATTCTGAGGCTGTGGCTTCTGGTCCTAGACTCTCCCACTAGTGGAAACATTCTCTCCACATCCACTCTATCTATGCCTTTCATTATTCTGTAAGTTTCAATGAGTTCCCCCCTCAACTTTCTAAACTCCAGCAAGTACAGGGCCCTCCTTTTGCACACATTTTCCTGGCTACGGGTGCTGTCTGTACGGAGTTTGTACGTTCTCCCCGTGACCTGCGTGGGTTTTCTCCGAGATCCTCGATTTCTTCCCACAATCCAAAGACGTGCAGGTTTGTAGGTTAATTGGCTTGGGTTTGTATACTTGGTGTAAGTGTAAATTATCCCTAGCGTGTGTAGGCTCGTGTTAATGTGTGGGTATCACTGGACTGCACGGACTTGGAGGGCCAAAGGGCCTATTTCCACACTGTATCTCTAAACTAAACTAAACTCAGATTCCCAAATTCCAACACTCAGCTGCAGCTTTGGGGCAATTTCTGCAGTGGATTGTCAACCAAAGGGAAGCAAAGGGTAGGATTAGTGCAGGATTAGTGCCACTGGGTGGTTGATAGTTGGCACTGTACTGTACTCGCCAGCAAGTCCCTCTGGGCAAAACAATCCCCAACAGGTTGGAGCGGAGTCTGAGTCGTCATTTTAAGAAATAAATTAATTTATCTTGCTCACTGAAGCTTTTGGAGAGCTGCAGCCATGTTGAGGTCCCGGGTTCAATCCCGACCTTGGGTGCTAACAGGTTAAATCCACCATACCAAATAGCCTGTGTGTGAATTGTGCCAAGCTGGTCAGATTCCTCCATTAACCCATCATTCCTTTATTTAGTAGCAGCATTGCAGTAGAGTAGTTGCCTCACTGCGCCAGAGACCTGGGTTCAATCCTGACCCCGGGTGCTGTCTGTGCGGAGTTTGTATGTTCTCCCCGTGACCCCGTGGGTTTTCCTCCCACACTCCAAAAACGTAGAAGTTTGTAGGTTAGTTGGCCTCTGTACATTGTAAATTGTCCCTAGTTTGTGTAGGATAGTGCTAGTGTACGGAGTGATTACTGATCGGTGCAACTCAGTGGGCCAAAAGGCCCATTCCCATACAATTTCCATTAAATAGTTTAGTTTATTTTTTAATTTAGTTTTGTTTATTGTCACGTGTACCGAGGTACAGTGAAAAGGTTTTGTTGCCTGCTAACCAGTCAGTGGAAAGACAATTCATAATTATAATCGAGTCATTCACAGTGTACAGATACATGATAAGGGAATAGTGCAAGATGAAACCAGTAAAGTACAGTCAAAGATAGTCCGAGGGTCTCTCTAAAATCTAAAGTCTGATACAAAGCGGTCAGGAGCAAAACCTGCCGGTCACAACATAATGCAGCGCCGGAGACCCGGGTTCCATCCCGACTATGGGCGCTGTCTGTACGGAGTTTGTATGTTCTCCCCGTGACCTGCGTGGGTTTTCTCCGAGATCTTCGGTTTCCTCCCACACTCCAAAAACGTACAGGTTTGTAGGTTAATTGGCTTGGTAAATGTAAAAATGGTCCCTAGTGGGTGTAGGATGATGTTAATGTGCGGGGATCGCTGGTCGGCGCGGACCCGGTGGGCCGAAAGGGCCTGTTTCTGCGCTGTATCTCTAAACTAAACTAAAAAACCTTTTGCCAAACAAGATCAACCTCATCAATTTTCCAACGAGTTTCAGTATCTGCAAGGATCAGTCAGAGAGTGGTCGGGAGGCGGCGATAGAAGGACAGGTGAATGGGGACAACAGGACTTGTTGGGAGGAGATGGTGTGGTAGAGAATGCAACCCACCTGAACAATTCTATTTCGTTGTCTCCAAAGGGTTTTGCTTCGTGTTCGGGGAGCATACTCAGATACGCTGCTTTCATGTAGACATACATTGCCTGAGGGACAACAGCACAAACCAGCTTAACTGGTTGACTTTTATAGTCATCGAATCGGAATTACACAGCATGCAAAAGACCTCATTTATCCATACCGACCAACTTGCCTGCCTGCCTGCCTTTAGTTTTAGCCATTGTCGCTTACTCCACCCATCTGCAAATCAAACTCCCCACCTGTATCCGCCTATCACTTGTCAGGTCCTGCCCCATCCCTATCTCTCCTTTCCAACTATCTCCCATGTTAATCGAAGGTATTTATTCACCAAATGCTGGAGTAACTCAGCAGATCAGGCAGCATCTCAGGAGAGAAGGAATGGCTGACGTTTCGGGTCGAGACCCTTCTTCAGACTGAATCAGTCTGATCAGTCTGAAGAAGGGTCTCGACCCAAAATGTCACCCATTCCTGAGATGCTGCCTGACCTGCTGAGTTACTCCAGCATTTTGTGAATAAATACCTTCGATTTGTACCAGCATCTGCAGTTATTTTCTTACACTCCCGTGTTAATCCAATCAGGCTGAAGAAAGGTTGGGAAACATCGTCTATCCATTCCTTCCGCAGATTCATCTGTTGCCGGCCCTACTTTGTTCAGGCTTTTTCCTATCTCTATTTCCCTCCCCTCTACTTTCAGTCTGAAGAAGGTTCCCGACCCCAAACATCACCTATTCCTTTTTCTCCAGAGATGCTGCCCGACCCCTTTGAGTAACTCCAGCACTTTGTGTCTAATCTTAACTCTTGTACCGGCAGCTGGGATTACTTTGAGCCCCTTTTTCAGCTGCTGAAGGGCCTCTCTCAGTGTTGATGTTCCCCTTTGCCTCACCCCCCCAAGTGCACCCTCACCTTGGACCAGCGGCTCTCTTTGCTGAGGAGGTCTGCGTAGAAGTAGGCCATCTTCCACAGCCGCTTGTAGGTGAAGCACCACATCAGCTCCCAATAGCACATGTGGTGGAACTGCTTCCAGGCCTGCTGAGCAGCACACCCCTCCTCAAACCTCTGGATCGCCTGTGGGGGAACACAACACACCGTCTTACCACAAAGTCCCCTCTGGCCTCCAAACCCTCCACATCCATCCTGTAATGGGGCGACCAGAACTGCACACAATACTCCAAATGCAGCCTGACCAAAGATTTGATTGTTTGTCAAGCAGAAAACAAACTACCGGATGAACTCCAGCATCACGGTGGCGCAGCGGTAGAGTTGCTGCCTTACAGCGAATGCAGCGCCGGAAACCCGGGTTCCATCCCAACTACGGGTGCTGTCTGTACGGAGTTTGTACGTTCTCCCCGTGACCTGTGTGGGCTTTCTCCGAGATCTTCGGTTTCCTCCCACACTCCAAAGACGTGCAGGTTTGCAGCCTTCCTCCCCCAGCTGATGTCTGGGCATTTTTACTATCTCCTTCCTCACCCTGGTTAGCCTCGAGGACTCAGAAAACGTCCACACTCTTTGCAACATAAGACCATGACATAGGAGCAGAATGAGGCCATTTGGCCCATCGAGTCTCCTCCGCCATTCGATCATGGCTGATCTACCTTTCCTTCTCAACCCCATTCTCCTGCCTTCACCCCATAACCTTTGACACCCTTACCAATCAATCAAGAACCTATAAATCTCCGCTTTAAAAATACCCATGGATTTGGCCTCTACAGCCGCACGTGGCAATGAATTACACAGATTCACCACCCTCTGGCTAAAGAAAATCTTCCTTATCTCCTTTCTAAATGTTTACATCCTTTTATTCTGAGGCTGTGCCCTCTGATCCTAGACTCTCCCACTAGTGGAAGCATGCTCTCCACATCCACATCACAGACAACTAACCTTGTCGAGGTTGCCCTGAATCTCTTCGATTCTTCCTGAAAAGAACAGGAATATTGCACCCTGCAGGAAGATAAAAGACAGCACATTATCCTCTCATCGTAAATCAGAAAGTCACAGGGCGGCAAGCTGGTGCAGCAGGTAGTGCCATTGCTTCAGTTCAGTTTAGTTTATTGTCACGTGTACCGAGGTACAGTGAAAAACTTTTATTGCGTGCTAACCAGTCAGCGGAAAGAAAATACATGATTACAATCGAGCCATTCGCAGTGTACAGATACATAAGGGTATAACGTTTAGTGCAAGGTGAAGCCGGCAAAGTCCGATCAAAGATAGTCCGAGGGTCACCAATGAGGTAGATAGTAGTTCAGGACCGCTCACTGGTTGTGGGAGGATGGTTCAGTTGATGATAACAGCTGGGAAGAAACTGTCCCTGAGTCTGAAGGTGTGCCTTTTCACACTTCTGTACCTTTTGCCCGATGGGAGAGGGGAGAAGAGGGAGTGGCCGGGGTGAGACTGGTCCTTGATTATGCTGCTGGCCTTGCCGAGGCAACGTGAGGTGTAGATGGAGTCAATGGAAGGGAGGTTCGTTTGTGTGATGGTCTGGGCTGCGTCCACAATTTGCTGCAATTTCTTGCGGTCTTGGATGGAGCGGTTCCCAAACCGTGCTGTGATGCCTCCCGGTAAAATGCTTTCCACAGCGCATCCGTAGAAGTTGATGAGAGTTGTTCGGGACATGCCGAACTTCCTAAGATTTCTAAGGAACTGGAGGCTATGGTGTGCTGCCTCTTGGTTCAAATATCCAGGCTTTGAACCTGACCCCTGGAGCGGTTTCTGTGGAGTTTGCACGTTCTCCCTCTGACCATGTGAGCTGGATACTCCAGTTTCCACCCTTATGGTCGTCGTGGTCAGTGAATTGGCCGCTGTAAATTAAGAGAACTGGGGGGGGAGGGAGTTAATGAGCTTGTGAGAGACAATAAGAGCAGTTGGCTGAGGGGTGATCTTATAGAGGCGTATAAAATCATGAGGATGAATTGAAAACTAGAGGACATAGGTTTAAGGTGAGAGGGGAAAGATTTAATAGGAACCTGATGGGCAACATTTTCACACAGAGGGTGATAGGTATATGAAACAAGCTGCCAGAGGAGGTAGTTGAGGCAGGTGCAATAACAACACTTAAAGGACGTTTGGACAGGTACATGGAAAGGTTTAGAGGGATATGGGCCAAACACAGGGAAATGGGTGTAATTTAGATGGGGCACCTTAGTCTGCATGGACAAGTTGTGCTGAAAGATCAGTTTCCCTATTGTGCGAGTCCAACAGTCTTACAGGGTATTTAATGGGCGAGTGGTCCTGTGGGCTGCCATAGGCCTGATGGGCTGAATGGCCTCTTTCTAGGCTGTGAAACATTGCTGATCATCTTAAATCTGGCCCTTCATGTTAGCAGCAGGCACAGTTTCTTCTTATTTTTACCTCGTTCCCAGTTACATGTCCCAGATGGTGAATCCTAGTGTTTACTGCCACCCTTTCCTGGACAGAAGGATGGTGGACAAGATGCTTTGGTGATTCATCTTGTGTGACCACTAATTAGCAACTGCGTTGGAAGGAACTGCAGATGCTGGTTTACACCGAAAATAGACACAAATTGCAGGACTAATCAGCTGGTCAGGCAGCGTCTCTGGATAGAACGAATGTGCGACATTTCGGGTCAAGACCCATCTTCAGACTGAGTCAGGGGAGAGGGTAACGAGAGATATGGAAGGGTAAGGTGAGATCTCTCGTTTTAACACCTTACCCTTCCTCTCATTTCCCTCTCCCTTGACTCTCAGTTTGAAGAAGGGTCCCGACGCGAAACGTCACCCATTCCTTCAATGCCACCTGTCCCGCTGAGTTACTCCAGCATTTTGTGTCGAATTAGCAACTGTTCCATCTATTGCACGTCATCTAAGAAATGGCTGCATATTAGGGATAAGAGTTAGCGACAGCACCTTTCCATTGATCAAGAGGCTGAACACAAACCAGAGATCCAGGTCCCGTTTAGCGATACAGCATTGAAACCGAGTGCAGTCTATTGATCTCCCGTTCACACTAGTTCTATGCTATCCCACTTTCTCATCCACTCCCTACACACTGGGGGCAATTCACAGAGGTCAATTAACCTACAAACCTGCACGTCTTTGGGATGTGGGAGGACACCAGGAGGAAACACGCGGTCACAGGGAGAACAAGCAAACTCCACACAGACAGCACCAGAGGTCTGAATCGAACCCGGGTCTCTGGCACTGTGAGGCAGCAGCTCCACCCACTCTGCCACTGTGCCATTAAGGGCTTACCAAACCCAGTTTCATTCAGAAAACAAATTAGACATTGTCCAGAAAGAGATCAGATTGCAGACAGGACACCAGGGTTAAACCAGCAGCGACGGCTGGGCTCCTACCTTGGGGTACTGAGTGAGGTAAGGCTGAAGCAAATCCACAGCATCCGTGACATCCTCCTCCCCTGTTCCTGCAGCCGAGAGAAAACAAGATTTGTTGATGCAGGACCTCAGAGCCTGACCGCTCAGTGGCATGGACTTGTTCACCTGGGGCGGGCAGCTCAAATACATCCTTGAAGGGGACATTCCATGGAAGAGAGCAGTCACGGAGTCACGGAGGGACAGAGCATGGACACAGGCCCTTCAGCCAATCAATCCATGCTAACCATCAACCGTATGACTACTGATAGCATATTGTATTATTATTTAGTTTAGAGATACTGCATGGACACAGGCCCTTCAGCCAAACAAATCTATGCCAACTATCAACCACGTTTAGTTTAGTTTAGAGATACAGTGTGGAAACAGGCCCTTCGGCCCACTGGGTCTGCGCTGACCAGCGATCCCCGCACACTAACACTATCCTACACCCACTAGGGACAATTTTTACATTAACCAAGACCATTAACCTACAAACCTGTGTTTGGAGTGTGGGAGGAAACCGAAGATCTCGGAGAAAACCCACGCGGGTACTGTTTGTACAAACTCCGTACAGACGGCACCAGTATTCAGGATGGAACCCGGGTCTCCGGTGCTGCATTCACTGTAAGGCAGCAACTCTACCACTGCGCTACCATGACTGCCCACATACTTACATGACTACTGTTAATTTATTGCATTATTGATGATGTAATTGAGAGATACAGCATGGAAACAGGTCCTTCGGCCCATTATTAAATCTCCTATTAATCCTTTCCCCTCTGACCTTAAACCCATGCCATCTGTTTCTTGATTCCCCTACTCTGGGGAAAAGACTTGTGCATTCACCCTATCAACTCCCCTCAAGATTGTATTTTTACACAATATTTTCAAATTCTGCTAATGTTGACACTGTTCATCTAGAACACGATCATACACTGGACTGTTTGAGGGGTTGAGGTCCAGGAAAACTCACTCTCCCGTGTTAAAGTTCAATCAAGGGTACGCCTCGATCAATAATCAGTGCAAATGCAGCGGATTGCCATTGATAGAATCCATGACTACCGTCACCGCCTGCCCCCAAGTCCCCACCTACTACATCCCAATTTCCCCTTTCTTCCACTTCCTCAGAACCCACTCCCCCTTTTCCCAATAACCCCCCTCTAAACCCCTTCCCATTTCCCCGAGAGGAATAGATCGGGTAGATGCTTAGACTCTCTTGCCCAGAGTAGATGAATCGAGGACCAGCAGACATAGTTTTAGGGTGAAGGGGAAAAGATTTAATAGGATACTGAGGGGTAACATTTTCACACAAAGGTTGATGGGTGTATGAATCAAGCTGCCAGAGGAGGTAGTTGAGGCAGGGACTATCCCAACTTTTAAGAAACAGTTAGACAGGTACATGGATAGGACAGGTTTGGAGGGATATGGACCAAACGCAGGCAGGTGGGACTAGTGTAGCTGGGATATGTTGGCCGGTGTGCAGAATGGCCTCTTTCCATGCTGTATCAATCTATGACACTTGCCCTTCGGAAAGCAGGGAGGAAAATCTTTAGCCAGCCATTGAAATGTTCTGGGTGTCACAATACACATTCTCCTGCTTTCTCCCCATAACCCCTGATACCCGTACTAAGCAAGAATCTATCTATCTCTGTCTTTAAAATATCCATTGACTTGGCCTCCACAGCCTTCTGTGGCAATGAATTCCACAGATCGCCAGCCTCTGACGAAAGATATCCGTCCCCACCTCTTTCATAAAGGAGAGAGACATCCTTTAATTCTGAGGCTATGACCTCTAGTCCTAGACTCTCCCACTAGTGGAAACATACTCTACACATCCACTCTATCCAAGTCTTTTACTGTTCAGTAAGTTTCAATGAGGTCCCCCCTCATTCTTCTGAACTCCAGCGAGTACAGGCCCAGTGCCCTAATAGGTGAAGCTCCTTAAAGCCCTCATACAAGGACATGGAAGCAACTTTGACGGCAAGACCTGACCCGCGCCCTTACTGGGCTTATATTCACAGGAATTTAATGGATCGACTGGGCTTATATTCACTGGAATTTAGAAGGACATTCTTAAGGGATTGGACAGGCTAGATGCAGGAAAAATGTTCCTGATGTTGGGGGAGTCCAGAACCCGGGGTCCAGTTTGAGAATAAGGGGTAGGCCATTTAGGACGGAGATTAGGAAACCCAGAGAGTTGTGAATCTGTGGAGTTCTCTGCCACAGAAGGTAGTGAAGGCTAATTCACTGGATGTTTTCAAGAGTTAGATAGAGCTCAGGGCTAATGGAATCAAGGGATATGGGGAGAAAGCAGGAACGGGGTACTGATTTTGGATGATCTGGCATTTTGAATGTCGGTGCTGGCTCAGAGGGCCGAATGGCCTACTCCTGCACCTATTTTCTATGTATGTTTCTTACCGAGGATGAAGGTGAGGAATGTGTAGTAGCAGAGCAGCAGCATCGCGCATAGGATGGCTCGTAGGTTGGGCGCCGTCGCTCCGTCGTGTAGCTGGGACAGACCGTACTCCTGTCAGAAAATTAATCACCGTCAGTTCAGCCCCACATCCTCTGGTCAACAACCAAGTTTATCAGAGTCATACAGCACCCAAACAGGCCCTCCGGCCCGACTCATCCATGACTATTAAACATAACAACCTCAAATAAGCTCTGAACTACATCGACTATTATTGTTATTATTGCACTATTATTTTTTGCTTTTTATGTGTGTGCGTATGCGTGCATATGCACATTATATATATATATATATATATATATATATATATGATCTATTATATAATGTATTTGCAAGTATGTGCACATACTGTATACATATACTTTTTTCTCTCGTTTATTATATTGTTTACAGTGCACTATATTTACATATTCTGTTGTGCTGCTGCAAGTAAGAATTTCCTTGTTCTATCTGGGACAAATGAGAATAAAACACTCTTGACTCTCCTGACTGACTGATATGCCTCTCCACACTCAGTTCCGTTTAGTTTATTGTCACGTGTACCGAGGTACAGTGAAAACCTTTTGTTGCATGCTATCCAGACAGCAGAAAGACAATACATGATTACAATTGAGCCGTTTACAGTGTACAGATACATGATAAGGGAATAACGTTTAGTGCAAGGTAAAGCCAGTAAAGTCCGATCAAGGATAGTCCAAGGGTCACCAAAGAGGTAGACAGTATTCCAGCCTGCATTTGGCCCATGTCCCTCTATTCAGCTCGGGGTGACACAGTAGTGCACTGCCCCTCAGCACCTCTATCCTGGGCCTCCTCCAATGCCAGATGCAAACTCGAGGAACAGCACCTCATATTCCACTTGGATAACTTACAACCCAATGGTATGAACATTGAATTCTCCAATTTTAGATAGCTAGCCCACAAACAACCCTCCCCCCTCCCCCTTGTCCTACTGGGGTCCGCATCCATTTCTCCCCTTCTCCCTCCCCCTCCCCATCCTCTCCACTGGCTTCACATTTCACACCTCTTCCCTCCTCATTTCACACATTTTGTCTTTTCATCTCTGCCACTTGTCCAACCATCTGCTTATCAAACACGCACCTCACCTGTATCCACCTATCACTTGCTGGGTACATTTTTGATACATGGATAGGAAAGGTTTGGAGGGATGTGGGCAAAATGCGGAAAAATGGGGCTAGCAACTTGGTCGGCATGGACAAACTGGACTGGAGTCTATTTCCATGCTCTGTGACTATGTTGCCTGACCTGCCGAGTTCCTTCAGCACTTTGTCCTTTGCTCAAGATTCCAGCATCTGCAGTTCCTTGTGTCTGCATAGAGGGATGATCTTGTTGAGGTGTATAAAATCATAAGGGGAACAGAAAGGGTGAAAGCACTTGTACCCAGAGTAGTGAAATTGAGAAACAGAGGGCAGAAGTTTACGGTGAGAGGAGAAAGATTTAATAGGAACCCGAGGGGCAACATTTTCACTGTGCTCACATTGAGCCACCACATTCTGCTTCCAGATCAACCACTGATGCCTTATCTGCAGTAAATGTCACTCACCCCCAACAAAATCCCTCAGCCCTGAATACAAAGACAAAGCCTCTTTACTCCTCTTCCTGCTCCCCAACTTAAAACCCTTTAATAATTTTTAAAGCTAATTTCCACCAATAAACGGTTGAGGTTAGTTTAGTTTATTGTCACGTGTACCGAGCGAGGTACAGTGAAAAACTTTTGTTGCGTGCTGACCGGTCAGTGGAAAGACAATACATGATTACAACTATGCCATCCACAGTGTTCAGATACATGATAAAGGGAATAACGTTTAGTGCAAGAGATAAAGGGAATAACGTGACTAACGTTTAGTGCAAGACATAAAGGAGTAATGTGAATAACGTTTAGTGCAAGACAAAGGGAATAACGTGACTAACGTTTAGTGCAAGACATAAAGGAGTAATGTGAATAACGTTTAGTGCAACACAAAGGGAATAACGTGACTAACATTTAGTGCAAGACATAAAGGGAATAATGTGAATAACGTTTAGTGCAAGACAAAGGGAATAACGTGACTAACGTTTAGTGCAAGACATAAAGGAGTAATGTGAATAACATTTAGTGCAAGACAAAGGGAATAACGTGACTAACATTTAGTGCAAGACATAAAGGGAATAATGTGAATAACGTTTAGTGCAAGACATAAAGGAGTAATATGAATAACGTTTAGTGCAAGACATAAAGGGAATAACGTGAATAATGTTTAGCGCAGGACATAAAGGAGTAATATGAATAACGTTTAGTGCAAGATATAAAGGAGTAATGTCAATAACGTTTAGTGCAAGACATAAAGGGAATAACGTGAGTAATGAGTTCACCTTTCAATTAGTAGAGCATCTGTCTTCAAAACTTTTTAACCCAAAATAATTCCCCCAACCCTTCCACTTATGTTTTTGGTAACCTGCCCAAGATTCTGCACAATCTTCCTTGTAGCCAATTTACTGGACAATGAATATTATCCTTTGCTAATTAACCTCTCAAACCTTTTCATAATAGATCAAAGCACACATCATGTACTCATTTTACTCAGGGAAGATGCGCTCAAGAGTGCCAGATGTATTTATCTTTGAATTATTTATTGCACATTAATTAGGCAGGCAAATAATGATTCAGGCTAATTGACAAGAAAAGTGACATGACCAGTTTCACACTGGTAATTTGTTTAATTAGATACACACAAATCACAAAGTGCAGACCCATCATCGTCTGTGTTGGGAGAATGATGCAGAACAGAAAGCAGCCAACTAACACATTGTGCGTTCACTGTTCTGTCAAAGTGCTATCCAATTAATCCTCCACAGACCCTTTCATCAAAGCCTGACAAATCTTCCCTTTTCAAAATTGTCGCCCTTTTCAAAGTCACCATTAAATCTCCTCTCACCACCTGGACAATGCTGGATCTAACACTCTGCACAAAAATAATTTCTCACCTTACATCTGGTCCTTCTGTGATAACCTTGAAGAAGGTCCATTGGGAACAAACAAGCTCTGTTCATATCTTTTCTTCCTCTCTCAGCCTCGCGACCAAGTCACATTGGTCGTTGGGTTAATTGGCTGCTGTAAGCTACCCAGTGTATTGGTGGTTGGCAGGAGAACGAGGGTGGAGTTGATGGGTTTGTGAGGGAGGAGTGATTATAGGAACTAAAAAAGGAGGATCACCCAACATACAGCTAACAATGGCCTGTTTCCTTTATGATCGTCACTTTTTTGCATATCTTTCATTCGTTGTTCTTTATCTCTCTACATCAACGTCTATATCTCTCGTTGCCCTTATCCCTAACTACTCTGAAGAAGGATTTCGACACGAAACGTCACCTATTCCTTCTCTCCAGGGATGCTGCCTGAGTTACTCCAGCTTTTTGTGTCTATCTTCGGATCAAACAGTTGGCTTGCTTCAGGGCAGGCAAGGACTGAATATTCTCCATCCGCTTTTTGCAAAAATATGAGAGATAACAGGGGCGGCGCAGAGGTGCAGCGGTAGAGTTGCTGCCTTACAGTGCTAGAGACCTAGGTTTGATCTGGACTACGGGTGCTGCCTATACGGAGTTTGTACGTTCTCCCGTGACCGCCTGGGTGTTTTCCGGGTACTCCATTTCCTCCAAAACTTTGTCGGTTAAACGGCTTTGGTAAAATTGTACCCGGTGTGTAGGATAGTGTTAGTGTCCGGGGTGATCGCAGGCTGAAGGGCCTTCTAAAAAAGTCTAAAGTCACAAAGAACTGCAGGTGCTGGAATTGTACATAGAACACAAAGTTCTGGAGTAACTCAGATGGTCAGACAGCATCTATGAAGGGCATGGATAGGCGATGTTTCGGGTCAGGACCCTTCTTCCGATGGAGGATCAACTTCACCTTCCATGTCCCCTCACAACACAGAAAGAAGCCATCTCAGACCATCGAGTCAATGCAGTTTCTCAGAGTAAATCCCATTCCCACATTCATTTTCCGATATCCAACACTTTCCACGCTCCCATCAACTCCTCCTATATTCTGCCATGCTTGCGGCAATGTATAGGAGCCTATGAACCTATGTGTCCACTTGTGGGTGGAAACTGGAGCACACTGGAAAATCTCACTCAGTCACGGTGAGAACGTGCAAACTCCACATAGACAGCGCAGGTCAGGATTGAATCCAGGGTCATTGGAGGTTTAAGGCAGCAGCTCCACTTACTGTGTCATCCGCTGAAAATAAGTTGTTCTACCTTGGCATGAAATTTGGCATATTTTTAAACCTTGTCCCCCCCCCCCCTTCCCACTTTCCTTCGAGATCTCAACCCTACCTTGTCACCAGAGAAACCAGCAAACTCCAGCAACTTCAGGATCCGTGTGGGAAACATCGACAGTGCCTGCAAACCAAACAAACGCCAAGTCAACAAAAGTGTGCAACCGAATAAATTCCCAACTCTAGCTCATAATACCCTATGTAGCAAGTATTGAGGGGGGGTTGTTCTGGGATGCCAGAACTGACTGTTGAGCCTTCCCGAGGTGTCGCTGGCCTAACTCAGCGAAGGAGGTGTCCACTTGATAATTCCAATACTGGCACGTACACCACCAGTTTTTTTAATGTGCTTGTTAACATGTAGGTAGCTGATTATTGCAGATGGAGTTGGTTAGTGTCCTTAGATAGATGCAAATGCTGGAGTAACTCAGCGGGACGGGCAGCATCTCTGGAGAGAAGGAATGAGTGATGTTTCGGGTCGAAACCCTTCTTCAAACTCAGAGGAAAAGGAAACGATGATTTAGAGAGATATAGAACAATGAATGAAAGATTTGCAAAAAGGTAACAATGATAAAGGAAACAGGCCATTGTTAGCTGTTTGTTGGGTGAAAACGAGAAGCTGGTGCGACTTGGGTGGGGGAGGGATGGAGAGAGAGGGAGTGCAAGGGATTACTTGAAGTTAGCGAAATCAAAATTCATACCACTGGGCTGTAAGCTGCCCAGACGACATATGAAATGCTGTTCCTCCAATTTGTGTTTAACCTCACTCTGAACATGGAGGAAACCTAGGACCTTCGCATAAGTTGCTATAATCAGTTTAGATAGTACTTTGGCTTTAGGCTTGGTTTTCTTGGTTGAGCGCTTATCCTGGTGTTATAGCGTAAGTACTTTGCGTTTTCATTGTAACCTTGATATTCCAGACTATCAGGAGCGGCTCATCCAAACATGGGTGACTACCGTGTTGCATTTATCATTATTGTATGTATACTGTGTACTCCATGCGCAAGGCACCACAGTAACACAGAAGGAAAGCTCCCGCAAGGAACCGCGGAGCTGAGCAAGAATGGACCCAGCGACCGGTCGAGAGCAAGGCCCCGGCTGGCTGCAGGCAGGCCTGGCTTGCCGCTGCGATGGACCATGGCCGATAGGTGTAGCCGTTGAGCCCGCTGGTCCCCAGAAATAATAGGGGACCGAAGATCTAATGCGAGGGAGGAACTGAAGGGAATCCACATTGGTCAGGAAATGGTGTTGAGTAAACTGTTGGGACTGAAGGCAGATAAATCCCTAGTATAAGAAAATAACTGCAGATGCTGGTACAAATCGATTTATTCACAAAATGCTGGAGTAACTCAGCAGGTCAGGCAGCATCTCGGGAGAGAAGGAATGGGTGACGTTTCGGGTCGAGACCCTTCTTCAGACTAAATCCCTGATGGTCTGTATCCCAGAGTACTCAAGGAGGTGGCCCTAGAAATCGTGGATGCATTGGTGGTCATTTTCCAATGTTCTACAGACTCTGGATCAGTTCCTGTGGACTAGAGGGTCGCTAATGTAACCCCACATTTTAAGAAGGGGGGGAGAGAGAAACGGGGAATTAGAGACCAGTTAGCTGGACATCGGTAGTGGGGAATATGTGATACTAGCACATTTGGAAAGCAGTGACAGGATCGGACAGTCAGCATGGATTTATGAAGGGGAAATCATGCTTGACTAATCTTCTGGAATTTTTTGAGGATGTAACAAGTAGAACGGATAAGGGAGAGCCAATGGATGTGGTGTATCTGGACTTTCAAAAAGCCTTTGACAAGGTCCCACACAAGAGATTAGTGTGCAAAATTAGAGCACATGGTATTGAGGGTTGGGTATTGACATGGATAGAGAACTGTGTAAGAAAGAACTGCCGATGCTGGTTTAAATCGAAGGTAGACACAAAATACTGGAGTAACTCAGCGGGACAGGCAGTATCTCTGGAGAGTAGGAATAAACGGGTCCTTTTCAGAATGGCAGGCAATATCTCGTGGGGTACCGCAAGGCTCGGTTCTGGGACCCCATTAATTTACAATATATTAATGATTTAAACGAAGAAATTAAATGTAACATATCCAAGTTTGTGAATGACATAAAGCTGGGTGGCAGTGTGAGTTGCAAGGGGGATGCTATGAGGCTGTCGGGTGACTTGGATAGGTTGAGTGAGTGGGCAGATGCATGGCAGATGCAGTATAATGTAGATAAATGTGAGGTTATCCACTTTAGTGGCAAGAACAAGAAGGCAGATTATTATCTGAATGGTGTCAGTTTAGGAAAAAGGGAGGTGCAACGAGACCTGGGTGCCCTTGTATGTCAGTCACTGAAAGTAAGCATGCAGGTTCAGCAGACAGTGAAGAAAGCAACTGGCATGTTGGCATTCATAGCAAGAGGATTTGAGTTTAGGAGCAAGGAGGTCCGACTGCAGTTGTACAAGGCCCTGGTGAGACCTCACCTGGAGTACTGTGTGCAGTTTTGGTTTCCTAATTTGAGTGTAGGTTCAGCAAAGGTCCACCAGGTTAATTCCCGGGATGGCGGGACCGACATATGATGAAAGAATGGGTCGACTGGGCTTGTATTCACTGGAATTTAGAAGGATGAGAGGGGACCTGATAGAAACAAGAAGAATAAAAAATTCTTGAGGGATTGGACAGGCGAGATGCAGGAAAAATGTTTCCGATGTTGGGGGAGTCCAGAACCAGGAGTCACAGTCTAAGAATAAGGGGTAGGCCATTTAGGACTGAGATGAGGAAAAACCTTTTTCACCCAGAGTTGTGAATCTGTGGAATTCTCTGCCACAGAAGGCAGTGGAGGCCAATTCACTGGATGCTTTCAAGAGAGAGATTTAGCTCTTCAGGCTAACGGAATCAAGGGATAATGAGGAGAAAGCAGGAACGAGGTACTGATTGTGGATGATCATATTGAATGGCGGTGCAGGCTCGAAGGGCCGAATTCCCTACTCCTGCACCTATTTTCTATGTTTCTATGTTTGAATGAGCCCCCCGCGACCATGCGCGATGGCAGGCCTGTCTCGCCACTGCGATGAAGGCTTGGTGGGCCACGGCCTGTAGGGGGGAAGCTCGGAAGCTGCCGAGCTCGGCCCTGGAGGCCGGAGAGCCGAGGAGGAGGGAGCCGCTGGTGACGACAGACGAGAGGACCAAGGGGCAGTTGGAGAGGGCTTCCAGCACCTCCAAGGTCGTCTGCAGGAGCCACCCCCGGGACACAGAGGGGGTCGGGCGGGCGGGCGAGGAAAGGGACATGGGTTGGCGGGCCGGGCCAGTCGAGGGTGATGGAGGAGGCCCTGCAGCAGCCTGGGGCTCGCCTGTATCAGGAGCCGCTCCTGTACATCCAACATGTGGACCGGACTTGGGACCTAGGACATTTCTTTGTAAACGGCATCAGAATGTGGCGACTGTGCATTTGTGGTTGTGCAGAAGAATTTCACTGTGGTGTGCATACATGACAATAAAGAATCTTTAAACTATTCATGTGAACAAGTATTTTCATTGAACCCTGGTTTTTATTGTGCATTTAATTTATTATTATAAGAAAATAACTGCAGATGCTGGTACAAATCGAAGGTATTTATTCATAAAATGCTGGAGTAACTCAGCAGATCAGGCAGCATCTCGGGAGAGAAGGAATGGGTGATGTTTCGGGTCGAGACCCTTCTTCAGACTGAAGAAGTCTGAAGGGTCTGAAGAAGGGTCTCTCCCGAGATGCTGCCTGATCTGCTGAGTTACTCCAGCATTTTGTGAATAAATACCTTTAATTTATTATTATTGTCACTTGTATTGAGGTATAGTGAAAAGCTTCTTTGTTACATGCTAGCCAGTCAGCGAAAAGACAATACATGATTCCAAAAGACTGAAACATTTTAGTTTAGACCCAGGTTCGATCCTGACTATGGGTGGACCACCGAGTCCGCACCGACCAGCAATCCCCGCACACTGACACTATCCTCCACACACACTAGGGACAATTTTACATTTACATCAAGCCAATCTACAAACCTATATGTCTTTGGAGTGTGAGTGGAAACCGAAGGTCTCGGAGAAAATCCATGCAGGTCACGGGGAGAACATACAAACTCCGTACAGACGGCACCCGTAGACAGGATCAAACCCGGGTCTCTGGCGCTGTAAGGCAGCAACTCTACTGCTTTGCCTTCTCTCTAAAGGCAGGCTTTGGAAGTGCAGTCACTGCCTATTGTCAAGGCAGGATCGATAGACGTTGGGGTATTGAGAGAATCAAGGGACATGAAGTTGGAGGTTCGAGTCTTACCAGGTTAAACGCCCCAATTCCCAGACTAATGCCTCCTTCCAAGTGATAATGATTGGGTCCTTTGCTGAAGAGGTTTGACTGCATGAAGTTATGGAGCTCTCTGCCAAGAACAAAGCAACAACAGAGATTGTTAGACAACGGACCTCAAGTGTGAATGGAACGTCAAAAATAATCAAAACCCAAAGATCCATACAATTCCAAGTAGTGCTGTAGAAAAGCAGCCTGATAAATTAATCTTTCATAGAGTCATACAGCACAGAAGCAGGCCATTCAGCCCAATTCATCTATGCCGACCAAGGTGCCCCATCTACGCTAGCCCCATTAGATGGCTAGGAACAAATTGAAAGGATAGGGCAGAACAATTTAATGCTATGAAACCATGTTTTTTAATCAAGAGGGAAATAGATAGGATGAATGCACATTTACCCAGAGTAGGGGAAACAAGAACCAGAGGACATGGGTCTAAGATAAGATGGACAAGATTTAATAGGAACCTGAGGGCAACCTTTTTCACACAGATAGTGGTGGGTGTATGGAACAAGCTGCTAGAGGAGGTCGCTGAGGCACGTACTATAACAGCATTTAAAAGACACCTGAGCAGGTACATGGATCGGAAGGGTTATCATATCATATCATATATATACAGCCGGAAACAGGCCTTTTCGGCCCTCCAAGTCCGTGCCGCCCAGCGATCCCCGTACATTAACACTATCCTACACCCACCAGGGACAATTTTTACATTTACCCAGCCAATTAACCTACATACCTGTACGTCTTTGGACGTTATTGGCCAAGCACGGGGAAAAGGGGCATTTAGGTCAGCTTGGAAGAGTTGGGCCGAACTTACACGCCATTACTCTCTCCCCCCCACCCCCCCCCCCCCCCCGGTCACTCCTGCCCCTCCCCCTCCACCCGTCACTACAGCCCACCCCCCACCACCACATCACTCCTGCCCCCCCGCCATCACTCCTGCCCCCCCATCAATCCTAGTTCAGCCGGGACGAGTTGGGCCAAAGTTACACGGCATTACACCGACACCCCCAAGTGGTTCCGTCACTACTGCCCCCTTTTACTCCAGCCCCCTCTTAACTCCTGCACAGTCACTCCAGCCACTGTTACTCCCGCCCTCTTTGTCACTCCTGCCCCGTGCTACTCCCACTCCCCGCATCCCACCCCATCACTCCTGTCCCCACCCCCCGGTAACTCCTGCCTCCCTTCCCCCACCATCGCTGCCCCTTTTACACCAGGTATAACAGGCGACAGAGAAATTGCATTGAACCCTCCCAATGGTCATGACCTGCATGTTCTGACAACCCTGCAATAAATGCATCCCTTACCCTATTTACGCATCACAAAACGATCTACTAGTGACCATCTTCGACTAATGGACCCCGAGTTCCACCTTAACCACAACGGGGAGCACTTTAACTGTGGTAAAACCTCCAATTGCTCCGCTCTCAAGAGTGATCATCAGGGTTAAACAAAATTGTTGGCAAATCAAGAAGGTCTACGACAGGTAGGGTTGCCAACTTCCTCACTCCCAAATAAGGGACAAGGTGACGTCACTGCCCCGCGCCCCACGTGACCTCGACCAGCCAGCGGCCACGTGCCCCGCTCCACCAATGGCGGCCGCCCGGGCCAGGAGGCGGGTTGCTACGCAACCTCCGTTAGGCCGCGCCCAGGCCTACAGTGTCCGGGCATGCAGTGGGCCTAATACAGGACAATGGCGGTCCCGTACAGGACAAACCAATTTAGCCCATAATATGAGATGTCCCGGCTAATACGGGACAGTTGGCAACCCAAACGACAGGGACCAAAGGAAGGAGCACAGACCTTCAGGAACAGGGAATGGAGGGGACGATATTGCCTAACAAAAATCAGAATGAAATATGTTAACTCACTTGTAGATCATGAAGCTGTTCCTGACTCTAATCCCACCCTTGAGGAAACTGACCATGTTCTCATCCTGAAAACAGAAAGACACGCACAGACAAGTTCATGTCTCATCAGTGTCATTATTTTATATTCAGTTATCTATTGTTAAGACCAGTATTTAATTACCCAGCAGAGTGGCGATGGGTCACCACCGTGAACTGCTGAAGTCCACATGATAGATGTCCCCAAGGTGGTGATGTTCCTAGACACATGCTGCCCTTGGGAGGTAGGGCAGTGCATGTTATAGGAGGAACAGTTACAGACAAGGTGCTCCAGTGGTGGACAGTATGAATGGTCAGGACCATGGAAGAGATGTTAATCAACCAGTGTATAGAAAGGAACTGCAGATGCTGGCTTACACCAAAGATAGACACAAAGTGCTGGAGTAACTCAGCGGGGCAGGCAGCATCTCTGGAGAGAAGGAAGGGGTGACGTTTTGGGTCATTACCCTTCTTCAGTCTGAAAGTAAGGGCTGGGGGGGGGGGGGTGATGGGAAGGGAACCATCTTGCTTAAGATCATCTGTTGTCGACTCTGATTTATCCTGGTCTTTCCCCCACTCTCCCCTTACTTTCAGTCTGAAGAAGGATCTCGACCCAAATCATCACCTATTCCCTTGTGTCTGTCTTTAACATATGTGAATTGGCTAATTGATTTATTGCATCGTATGGGAGACAAATTCCCAATCTCGTTGTACCCCTGTGCAATGACAATAAAGATATATTGTATTGAAGGAAATGAACAATGTTTTGGGTCGGGACTCTTCTTCAGATGGATTGCTCCGATCAACCTGCACACTAACACACTAGGGACAATTTACAATTCTTACCCGAAGCCAAATAACCTGCAAACCTGTACGTTATTTAGCATGTGGGAGGAAACCGGAGCACTCGTAGAAAACCCACGGGGTCACAAGGAGAACATATAAACTCCGTAGTCAGGATCAAGCCCGAGTCTTGACACAAAAAGCTGGAGAAACTCAGCGAGACAGGCAGCATCTCTGGAGAGAAAGAATGGGTGACATTTCGGGTTGAGACCCTTCTTCAGACCAGAGTGTCTGGGGCTGTAAGGCTGCACCTCTACACCGCTGTGCCGCTGTGCTACCAGTCTTCATCCAGTCTGCAGTCTGCCTGACCCGTTGAGTTACTACAGTACTTTGTGCTTTCATAGTAACCCTCATGTTACCTCTGAGGGCAGATGGAACCCTTATGGAGGAATGTTTAAGTAGGGTGACCAGGGCGATAGTTCAGTGCACAATCCCACTGCTTGTCTGCGAATGACTTCACACCTACCTGCAGGAAAGTCAGGGCAGCTCTCTGCAGTAAACACTCTGCGTAACACACTTCTGCATGGATCTCCTCTGCAAAACAAACCAGGGCAGCCAATGTACAACACAACACAGCAAAAGAACAGTCCCTTCGGCCCACATTATCTATACCGAACATGATGTCAAGTTAAACTTACAGATGCTGCCTGTCCCTCTAATTATTCCAGCATTTTGTGTTTATCTTCAGTTTAAACCAGCATCTGTAGTTCCTTCCTGTACTAATCTTCTCTACCCATATGTGATCCATATCCCTCCATATCCATGTAACTATCAAAAAGCCTCTTAAACACCACTATCGTATCTGCCTCCACCACTACCCCTGGCAGCACGTTCCAGGCCCCCACCATCCTCTGTAAAAAAATCTACCACGCACATCTTTAAACTTTGTCCCTCTCACCATAAAGCTGTACCCTCTTAGTCTTTGACATTTCTACCCTGGGAAAAGGTTCTGACTCTCTACCCTATTTTTGCATCACAAAATTTTAATTTTACTTCTATCAGGTTGCCCCTCAATGTCAGGTTATTAACCTTTTCTGCCGCATTTATATTATAAATAGATCAACTGATTATGTAGCACCAAAGGCGACCCGATTGCGCAGTGCAAATGTCAGAGACCCGGGTTCGATCCCGACTAGGGGTGCTGTCTGGACGGAGTTTGTTTGTTCTCCCTGTGACCTCGTGGGTTTTCTCCAGGTGCTCCAGTTTCCTCCCACACTCCAAAGACGTTCAGGTTTGTAGGTGAATAGGCTTCGTTAAAATTGTAAATTGTCCCTCGTGTACAGGATAATGCTAGTGTGCAGGAGGATCACTGGTCGGCACACTCAGTGGGGCGAAGGGCCTGTTTCCGCGCTGTATCTCTAAAGTCTAAAGCTGTTCCAAGCAACACAAGGGCTGACACCAAGCAACACAAGGGCGTGTTGAACAGAGACAAGAAGCCTAGTAAAACCGGAGTTATAGACACAAAATACTGGAGTAACTCAGCGAGGACAGGCAGCATCTCTAGAGAGAAGAATGGGTGATGTTTCGGGTCGAGACCCTTCTTCAGATTGATCAAACCAGTAGGCTTTAAACAATCACGGAGGAGGAAAGGGAGCTGGAGAGACAGAGAGATTGATCATGTTTCTACATGACCTAGGAGAAGACCATCTCACCCCATGAGGGCTCACAGCAATCCTATTCCCCACTAATATTACCTGCTACCTATTCTCTCCACATTTACATATTCTCCCTCTAGATTCCATCATCACCAACATAATTAATTGATTGATTGATTAAAGGATACAGCATGGAATAAAGCCCTTCAGTCCATCGAGTCCAGGCAGGCCATCAATCTCCCGATCACACTAGTTTTGTTATCCCAATTTCTTATCCACTCCCAATACACCAGGGGGCAATGTACCAATTAACCAATGTACCAATTAGGCCAATTAACCTACAAACCCGCACGTCTTTGGGATGCGGGAAGAAACTGGAGCACCCGGAGGAAACCCACGTGGTCACAGGGAGAATGCGCAATCTCCACACTGACAGCACGCGAGGTCAGGATCTTTGGCGCTGTGAGGCAGCGGCTCTATCTGTTGCGCCACTGTGCTGCACCAATTCCAACTTAATAAAACATTAGGGCAGAGCTCAGCTTGAAATAGTTCTGGTCACCACATTATGGGAAGTGTTTGACTGTGCTGGCGTGGGTACAGAGGAGACTCAAGAGGATGTTGCCCTGGGGAGGAGCGTTGTACTCACGAGCAGAGTCTGGAGTAGCTAGAATCATTGACCCTGGAGCAGAGGAGGTTTAGAGGGGTAATGAATAAGGTGTATACAATAATCACGGATATAGATTGGGTTGACTGCAGGAAACTTTTCCCTTTGAGGCGAATAAAATGAGATTTAAGGCAAATGATAAGAGATTTAGGGGAAGATAGACACAAACTGCTGGAGTAACTCAACGGGATAGGCAGCATCTCTGGAGAGAAGGAATGGGTGATGTTTCGGGTCGAGACTTTTCTTTAGACCCGCTGAGTTACTCCAGCTTTTTGTGTCTATCTTTAAACCAGCATCTGCAGTTCCTTCCCACACACTAGAGATTTAGGGGGATCCTTTTCACCCAGAGAGTGGCGGGTTCATGGAATGCACTGACGGAGAGAGTGGAGGAAACGCAGTCACTTAAATGGCAGCATTTAAGAAGTGTCTATATAATTGGTTGTCGTTTGGCTATGGGCCAAGTTAAAAGGGATAGGTGGCCGCTGGGCATTGCGGATTAAATGGGTGGAATGGCCTCTTCCCCACATTGAACAGCTTGCACAAAACCTGGTGACCAGAACTGCATGCAGTACATGCAGCCATTTGGAACGGAGATGAGGAGAAACTTTTTCAGTCAGAGAGTTGTAAATCTGTGGAATTCTCTGCCTCAGAAGGCAGTGGAGGGCAATTCTCTGAATGCATTCTAGAGAGAGCTAGATAGAGCTCTTAAGGATAGCGGAGTCAGCGGGTATAGGGAGAAGGCAGGAACGGGATACTGATTGAGAATGATCAGCCATGATCACATTGAATGGCGGTGCTGGCTCGAAGGGCCTCCTCCTGCACCTATTGTCTATTGTCTATTCCAAATGCGGCCTAAGCAAAGTCCTATCAAGCAGCAATTCTATAACTCTACCAGCTGCACCACCATGCCAGTTTAACACAGAACAGTGCAGCACAGGAACAGCCCCTTCAGCCCTGATGCCAAGTTAAATTGATCTGCCTGTGCATGATCCATATCCCTCCATTCCCTGCACTTCCACGTGCCTATCTAAAAGCCTCTTCAACACCACTGTCGGATCTGTCTCCACCACCATCCCTGGCAGCACGTTCCAGGCGCCCACCACCCTCTGTGTAAAAAAACTTGCCCTGCACATTTGTCTCCACCACCACTCTTGGCAATACATTCAACTTTCCCCCTCTCACGTCTTCGCAATGCCCTCTAGAGTTGGACATATCCACCCTGGGGAAAAGCTTCTGACTGTCTACCCTATCTATGCCTCTCATAGTTTTATATACTTCTAACCAGTCTCCCCTCAACCTCTGATGTTCCAGACAGAATTTAGAGAGGAAATTCCTCCAGCAGCTGAGGGCAATGAAGGGGCACCTACATTCAGAGACGATCAAGAGATCTCAATATGAATGAGCCAGGGGTTTGTCCAAATTACGTTCCACGGCAGAGAGCCTCTGCTTTAAAACACACTTGCAGAGAATGGGCAGCCGCTGGACAAGGTAACTGAGGCCACAATAAGCAGAGAAAATGGAAGTAAACAGCAGAGGAGAGGCGTGAACAAGGGCGCAGCGGTAGAGTTGCTGCCTTACAGCGAATGCAGCGCCAGAGACCCGGGTTCCATCCTGACTACGGGTGCTGTTTGTACAGAGTTTGTACACTCTTCCCGTGTAGGATAGTGTTAATGTGCGGGGATCGCTGCTCGATGCAGGCCCGGTGGGCCAAAAGGGCCTGTTTCCGCGCTGTGTCTCCAAACTAAACTAAACTGAACTAAAATAGCAACTGTAAAGCTCCCCATTAGGACAGCAATTGAATGGACAAACTCTATGGAAATTTAATGCAGAATAACAAACAGCATAAAAAGTGCAGATGGTGGAAACTTGAGCGAACAGCAAAATATTGGAGGAACACAGCGGGTCAGGCAGCATCGTATTGGGAAACATAGAAAATCGGTGCAGGAGTAGGCCATTCGGCCCTTCGAGCCAACACCGCCATTCAATATGATGATGGCTGATCATCCAAAATCAGTGCCCCGTTCCTGCTTTCTCCCCACATCCCTGGATTCCGTGGAAAGGTGACGTCTCGGGTCAGGACTCGTCTTCAGACTTTTTTGATGAAGATGTCAGTCGAAAGTGTGAAAGACAAATGGAATTGCAAAACAATAAAATGAGGTCGAAAGGGTTACAGGACATCAGTTTATCTACTGGTGGGACTGAGATGTGTTTGTTGATCTGTGTTTGTTGATTGTTGATGTGTTTGACGAATCTTTGTTTGTTAAGCAATCTCCTTCCTTGCTCCCAGTGATCACAATTTTATTGCTCTTAAATAAAGTCTTGATTGCCTTGCCCGATGGTTGTGGTGTGTTTTAAAGTTTTCTTTGACAATAGCCTGTCTCCAGCAATTGAGACAGAGAGATCGAGAAAGGGGATAGAGCTGTCAGAGACAGTCCAAGTGGATTTGGGGGAAGGGTGAAAGTTAGTGGCAGAGTTGATGAAAACAACAGATACAGGAGGCAGCGTCGATGCAGACATCGACACTGCAGAGAAAGAATCATTCATGTATTCAGTGTATATTAAAATCATTGTTTGAGATAGTACAGAGAAGAAAAGGGCACAGTGGTGCAGCTGGTAGATCTGTGTGGAGTTTGCACGTTCTCCCTGCGACCGCGTGGGTTTCATCCGGGTGTTCCAGTTTCCTCCCACATCCCAAAGACATGCGGGTTTGTAGGTTAATTGACCCTCGAGTGTGTAGGGAGTAGATTAGAAAGTGGGATAACATAGAACTGGAGTGAACGGGTGATCAATGGTCAATGTGGACTCAGTGGGCCGAAGAGCATGCTTCCATTTCTCAGCTAAAACTAAACTAATCTGAAGAAGGGTCCCAACTCAAAACGTCCTCTGTCCATTCCCTCCATAAAAAGCTGAAGGTTTCGTTTGCGTTTTAGATGGAGATTGGCTGTTTGCAGGATGATCTGTAGTCAGTTCCAGATGGACAACTGATTTTAAACTGTAGTTGGAGAAGGAAGTAACTCACTAGGGGGGAATGGAGTGGAAAATAACCAGTGCAATTGCAGGATCAAAGGGGTTAAACAGCAAGAAGTGGCAGAGTGCACAAAACTTATATTCCACTAAATATAGGAGTTTAAGGGAGCCTTTAATTGGGTGATTAAGTGGATTAGATGGGGTGAAGATGTGGTGGCGCAGCGGTAGTTGCTGCCTTACAGTGAATGCAGCGCCGGAGACTCAGGTTCGATCCTGACTACGGGCGCCGTCTGTACGGAGTTTGTACGTTCTCCCCGTGACCTGCGTGGGTTTTCTCCGAGATCTTCGGTTTCCTCCCACACTCCAAAGACGTGCAGGTTTGTAGGTTAATTGGCTGGGTAAATGTAAAAATTGTCCCTAGTGGGTGTAGGATAGTGTTAATGTGCAGGGATCGCTGGGCGGCGTGGACCCGGTGGGCCAAAGGGCCTGTTTCTGCGCTGTATCTCCAAATCTAAAAAAAATCTTTTAAAAAATCTAAACTCTTCTAAGGACACGGCAACATTAAATTGGTCCGCGCTGGGAAGCACCTCTTCAAAGAGGTGAGCAAATGTGGAAATTCTCCTCAAACAGCTCTCAAGTCTGGGGAGGGGTAGGTAACAAGAGGGTCATCTGAAAACATCTCAATGGGGATTAATGATTTTTGTCCAACAAAGGGCTTTAAAGATTTCACTGCATACATTTGATGCAAATTGTCCAGATATTTGATGCAAATGACACCAAGCCGTCATCTCCACCTTCCTCCTCTTTCCTGACCCTTGTCCAGCTTCTTCTGCAATATCAAGTGTCACAGAGGCGTAACGCAGTACAGCATGGAAACAGGCCTTTCAGCCCACCTTGCTGACGCTGACCAAGTTGGCTACTCAGCCAGTCCTATATGCATGGATCGACTGGGCTTATATTCACTGGAATTTAGACGAATGAGAGGGAATCTTACAGAAACATATAAAATTCTTAAGGGATTGGACAGGCTGGATGCAGGAAAAATGTTCCCCGTGTTGGGGCAGTCCAGAACCAGGGGTCACAGTTTAAGAATAAGGGGTAGGCCATTTCGGACTGAGATGAGGAAAAATCTTTTCAGCCAGAGAGGTGTGAATCTGTGGAATTCTCTGCCACAGAAGGCAGTGGAAGTCAATTCACTGGATGTATTCAAGAGAGTTAGATTTAGCTCTTAGGACTAAAGGAATCAAGGGATACAGTGAGAAAGCAGGAACAGGGTAATGATTCTGGATGATCAGCCATGATCATATTGAATGGTGGTGCTGGCTCAAAGGGCTGAATGGCCTACTCCTGCACCTATTTTCTATGTTTCTATGCCTTTTAAATGTCGTAAATGTATCCACTTCCATAGCTTCCCCTGGCAGTTCGTTCAAGATATAGATTACCCTCTGATTGAAAAGGTTTTCCCTGACGTCCTTCATAAATCTCTCCCCTCGCACCTCAAGCCTGTGCCCTCTAGTTTTAGAATCCTCCACCCTCAGAAAAAGACTTTGAGTGTTCATTTTATCCATGTTCCTCATCATCTTGTACACCTCAATAAGGTCACCAATCAGCCTCCTACATTTCAAAGAAAAATGTCCCAGCCTATCCAACCTCTCCCTCTAACACAAGGCAGCATTGTGGTGAAGAACCTGAGCCGCATTGGTCCAAAGGAGAGTGTCAACAGGCCTGAACTAAGGAAGATGGTTGAGGAGTTGTTTGGCTTTTTCTGATCATGTCTACCTGATCGGGAAAAACCTGGTCATCAGGTGTGAGGTGCTCTCGGGGCTGCTGTACTTGGCGCAAGTGTGGCCCGTCCCTCCCTCCTACGCCACGGGGATCACCCGGGCCATTTTCCGTTTCATCTGGGGGTCGGCGATGGACCGGGTGCGACGAGCCACAATGCACAAGTCGGCAGACAACGGGGGTAAAGACGTGCCCAACGTCGCCCTCATTCTGATGGCCACTTTCGTGTGTGGCTGCATCAGGCGGAGCATAGAGCCAAGGCACGTGGGCACCAAATGCCACTACCTGCTGAGGTTCTACCTGTCCCCGGTGTTGCGAAGGATGGGCCTGGCGCAGATGCCACGCAATGTGCCAGTCAGCTGGACATTGCCGAACCATCTGTCGTTTGTGGACAGGTTCTTCCGGACCAACACCTTTGACCACAAGTCCATCGGGCAGTGGTCAGCACGGAACGTCCTGCAGGCACTGCAGGGGAATGACTCCATGGATCCTGTGGCGTGGTTCCCAGAACAGACAGCCCAGCTTGTCTGGCAAAATGCCTCATCGCCAGTACTCACCAACAAGCACCAAGACCTGGCTTGGCTGGCGGTGAGGTGAGCCCTCCCAGTCAGATCCTTCCTGCACCGCCGGAACCTCACTACCAGCGCACGCTGCCCTCGGGACGGCTGCTACGGAGAGGAAACGGTGGCCCACCTCTTCAAAGAGTGTGGATTTGCCAGGAGAGTCTGGAGAGGTCTGCAGGGGTCCCTGTCACGATTCATTCCGAGCAGCTCCGTCACAGAGGACTCTGTGCTCTACGGACTGTTCCCAGGGACGCATTCCGAGACTGACATCGAGTGCTGCTGGAAGGTCATCAACTCGGTGAAAGACGCTCTTTGGTCTGCCCGATCCTTGTTGACCTCCCAGCGGAGCGAGCTGTCCGTCAAGGAATGTTGCCGACTGGCCCACTGCAGACTGCAGCCAACGCCAAGGCCCTGTGGGGGAGGACCATAGTCTAGGGTCCTTCCGCTGCTGGACATGGGGGGGGGGGTGGCAGGGTGTGGTGGAGAGAGACGCCCCTCCAAATAAGGGATATGTATGTAAATGTATGTAAATGTCTAAGTAAATGCCTGTATTGAATATGTAACCTCCGGAAATGTCGGATGGGTTTGTTTAAAAAAGATGTTTTGTAAATGATATTTATTACTTGAATAAAGTATTTTTTGATATAAAAAAAAAAAAGATTTCCAATCTGCCCTTAGTTAGCAGATCAGTTACAAGGTGAAAGTCTGTTTTCAATGTCACGGGAACATGAGTGATAGACTATTTAGAAAGGATCTGCAGATGCTGGTTTATACTGAAGTTAAACACAAAATGCTGGAGTAACTCAGCGGGACAGGCAGCATCTCCGGAGGAAATTCCTTTTTTCCTCCAAAATTCCTTTCCTCCAGAGATGCTGTCTGACCCACTGAGTTACTCCAGTATTTTGTGCTTATATGAGGTGATTGACTGTTTGGGGGAAGGCGTGCCAAAGATGAGAAAGAGGTTTGGTCACATTACTTCTCGCTGGTGAGTAGAAGTTCATACCGAGGTGAGAAGGACGTAGCTAGCTGCGAGAATGAATGAGAATTGCAGGACACAAAAAAATTATAAAAATAAGGGAGGCCAAGGTTGCGCAACTGTAGAGTTGCTACCTTACAGCGCTTGCAGCGCCGGAGACCCGGGTTCCATCCCGACTACGGGCGCTGTCTGTACGGAGTTTGTACGTTCTCCCCGTGACCTGCGTGGGTTTTCTCCGAGATCTTCAGTTTCCTCCCACACTCCAAAGACGTACAAGTTTATAGGTTAATTGGCTTGGTAAATGTTTTTTTTTTTAATTGTCCCTAGTGGGGGATAGTATTAATATGCGGGAATCGTTGGTCGGCGCGGACCCGGTGGGCCGAAAGGGCCCGTTTCCTCGCTGTATCTCTAAACTAAACTAAAAATGTATCTAAGTGCTGATGTATAGCGATACTTGTACTGAACTGAACTGAGAATTTCACATGTGACAAATAAAATTCCATAGACTGTTGACCCTCCCGTGTCTAATCTCACAGATAAGGCTTATCCATGACAATTGGTTAGGAACCAGAAAAAAAGTGCTTCGGAAACCAACCTCAATCACATCGGGACAACTGAAAAGAAGAATCAAATTTGAGAAGAGAGATGCGTAGTTTGCTCAGTAAACAAGCAACTAGAAGTACTCAGCAAGTGCAGGGCAGACATGCTGAGCTGATAATGGGCATCAGTCTGTGCTCCTCCACTTCTGGCCCATTGCATGTACTGACCTTTATTGTGCCATCTGATGCCTTTGCCTTCTGCTACCCTGAACCTAACCTCTGGACTGCCTTCATTAAAGCTCTTCCCTCTTTTAAAATCTACCTCTCTGTCCAAGCCGCAGATTCTGTCCCAATATCACTGCGGTGATGTGATGCCAAACTTTGTTCGACAATGAGGTAGTGAAGGGCGTTGGGTTGTTTCACTACATTGACGGCGATAAACTAATGCAAATCCTTGTAAACGTCTGTGAATGACAGAATCATTCATCCAATTCGGCACAGTGCGCAGCAGTAGAGTTGCCGCCTTACAGCACTTGCAGCGCCAGAGACACGGGTTCGATTCTGACTACAGGTGCTGTCTGTACGGAGTTTGTACGTTCTCCCTGTAACCTGCACGGGTTTTCTCCTACGGTTTCCTCCCACACTCCAAAGACGTCCAGGCTTGTAGGTGAATTGGCTTGGTATAAATGTAAATGGTCCCTAGTGTGTGTAGGATCGTGCTCGTGTATGGGGGAATCGCTGGTCAGCGCGGACTTGGTGGGCCATAAGGCCTGTTTTTCGAAACAATCAATGAAATGGCACCACATTCTCCGCAGAGTGCGTCAATACACGAACCTTCAGTGAAGTGGTCACCAGATGATTTGTTCACAAGACTCGAGAGGGAACCAACAACAGTGGACTTCTTTCGAAACCTATTGGAAACAAATGGTCTATTAGGGTAGAGTGCCTGTCGGGCGATTTTTATCCAGGAAGTCTTCTCACCACTAGCACATGTAGGTGGGAGCCAATGTATGGGGAAACTGACCTTGGCAGTGGTTTAAAGATGATGACAAGCGGATTCGCCAGAGAGGTTCGAGTGAAGAAGACAGAGAAGATTTGGTGCAAGTGCTGAAGATCACACAGGGTCGAGACAGTGAGGAAACATTCCCATTGGCATTCGGTTCAAAAACAGAGGAGATGGATTTAAGGCACGCAGCTAAAGAACCAGAGAAGTCAAGAGGAAGGCTCTCTGCCCCAGCAGGTACTGCCCGCAAAAGGTGGTGGAAGGAGATTCAACTGCAATTATCACTAACATGGGGAAACACCTAAAGGTGGAAACAAACTGGAGCAGTGCGGAGAACGAGCCCATGAGTGCGGTGAACTGGATTCCTTTTCTCCAGATATGCTGCCTGACCCGTTGAGTTACTCCAGCTTTTTGTGTCTGTTTTGCATGTTCAATAAGCGAGCCAACTCTTAATGGGCTGCATGCCAAAACAACCCAAGGATTCCACCACAGGAACGTGGCCTCCCTTGTTCTATAAGATTCACAACCCCTACACAATGTTCATGGGTAGGAGGCCACATTCCCAGCACAGTGGCGTTGCGGTATGAGTTGCTGCCTTACAGCGCCTGAGACCCAGCTTCAACCCAGCTTCAATCCCAACTATGGGTACCATCTGCACGGATGTGATCATGTGGATTGCTCTGGTTTCCTCCCACACTCCAAGGACATAGAGGTTTATATATTAATTGGCTTCTGTAAATTGTCCCTAGTGAATAGGATTCAATGATGATTCAATGATACTAATAATAGTGATAATGATAGAACTGGTGTAGTTTAGATACAGCATGGAAACGAACCCTTCAGCCCAGAGTCCATGCCGACCATCAATTGATTACCCCACTCACATTAATTCCACGTTATCCCACTTTCGCATTCCATTCCCTGCAAACTAGGGTCAATCTGCAGAGGGCCAATCACAAGGTGATTGACTGCATCCCTTGCCCAATTGTGACTTGATAAAGCAGTAACACCAAACTTGCTGATGTTGTCGATTGAAATGGTGGCTGCTGCCAAGTATTCACAAATGCAATGCAAGTCTAAAGGAATGAATCGTGACAGGGACCCCTGCAGACCTCTCCAGACTCTCTTGGCAAATCCGCACTCTTTGAAGAGGTGGGCCACCGTCTCCTCTCCGTAGCAGCCGTCCCGAGGGCAGCGTGCGCTGGTAGTGAGGTTCCGGCGGTGCAGGAAGGATCTGACTGGGAGGGCTCCCCTCACCGCCAGCCAAGCCAGGTCTTGGTGCTTGTTGGTGAGTTCTGGCGATGAGGGGACACGGAAGTTTCAAGCACCGTTGTGTTTGCAGGGATACACCTCTACAGCAACCCGGCTGAATCTGTACGCACCAACACAAATTTGGACATTTTAAATCCTGAGAATCTTACACTTACCAAAATAATCCTGAGAATCTTACACTTACCAAAATAATCCTGAGAATCTTACACTATGTTAGAAGATCCAAGAAAACTTCAAAAGGAGCACCGACCCATAATTAATGGTGGCAAACTATCTGGTCCTAAAAGTAATTTCTGGGTGTGGACTACAATTCCTTAACAAGCACTTCAAAGTACAAGACAGCTTCTAAAACAAAAATAAAGCTTCTGAATTAATTTTGTGTGTCTGCAATTATCACAGCTTATAAATGTTAAAACGTTCGATGTGTCGGGAAAAAAATAACTGCAGATGCTGGTTAAAATCGAAGGTAGACACAAAATGCTGGAGTAACTCAGCTTGTCAGGCAGCATCTCGGGAGAGAAGGAATGGGTGACGTTTCGGGTCGAGACCCTTCTTCAGACTGAAGAAGCTCGACCCGAAGCGTCACCCATTCCTTCTCTCCCGAGATGCTGCCTGGCCCACTGAGTTACTCCAGCATTTTGTGTCTACCTTAAAAAGTTCAATGTTTGCTTCTGGTTTCTTGTCCAAAGTGATTAGGAGCTCAGTGGTTTTGATGATATCAGGACCAGAGATCAGATACTGGGCACCAGAGATCCCTATGAACTGACACTAAACTGCAGCAGAAAATGACGCAAAGTGCTGGAGCAACTCAGCGGGTCAGACGGGAACTCTGGAGAACCAGGTGAAGTTCCAGATCGGGATCCTTCTTCAAACTGATTGTAGAGAGGAAAGAAAACTAGAATAGAGGAGGGCCAGTACAACGCAGGTAAGCAGGAAGAGGTGAACACAGACAAGGGGTTTATTTTTTGATAGGTTGATGGTTGGACAAAGATCAGAGATGAAAAACAGAAGGGGTGAGACGAAAAGATTGAAGAGTTATGAACTGGTAGCGGCACGGTGGCGCAGCGGTAGAGTTCCTGCCTTACAGCGAATGCAGCGCCTGAGACTCAGGTTCGATCCTGACTACGGGCGCCGTCTGTACGGAGTCTGTACGTTCTCCCCATGACCTGCGTGGGTTTTCTCAGAGATATTCGGTTTCCTCCCACACTCCAAAGACGTACAGGTATGTAGGTTAATTGACTGGGTAAAATGTTTTTAAAAAATTGTCCCTAGTGTGTGTAGGATAGTGTTAATGTGCGGGGCTCGCTGGGTGGCGAGGACTCAGTGGGCCAAAGGGCCTGTTTCCGTGCTGTATCTCTAAATCTAAAATAAATCTAAACTGTGAAGCCTGAGGTTTTGTCCTGCCCCTCCTCTCTACCAGCTTTCTTCCCCCCCCCCTCCACAATCAGTCTGAAGAAGGGCCTCTATCCAAAACGTCACCCATCCATGCTCTCCAGAGATGCCACCTGCCCTGCTGAGTTACTCCACCACTTTGTGTCTTTTATTTTTCGTAAACCAGCACTTGCAGTTCCTCGTTTCTACATTTTAGCAGCTGAAAGGGAACGATTTGATTTTTGTGGGGACACAAGGAACTGCAGACGCAGGAATGTTGAACAAACGCAAAGGTTTGGAGGAACTCAGCGGGTCAGGCAGCATCAGTGGGGGAATAGACAGATGAGGTTTCATTTTAACACCCTTGTTCAGACTGATTGTAGTGGGGGGGGGGGGTGGCTGGAAAAGAGAGGTGGGCCGGGACAAAGCCTGCTGATTTACATCAAAGATAGACCCAAAACGTCACCTTTTCCTTTTCTCCAGAGATGCTGCCTGACCCGCTGACTTACTCCAGCTTTTTGTGTCTAAGTGATAGGTGGATACAGGTGAGAGGGGCTTTGATTGGCAAATGGGTGGACACAGGACAGAGATGAAAAGGAGACAAATGGTATCAGATAAGGAGGGAAATGACATATAAAGCCATAGGTAAGGATATGGGCGGAAGAGGATGGGGAAGGGAAAAGAGGCTCCAATTTCTTCCACGATCCCACCTCTCTTGTCCCCTTCCACCTACATCCCTCCCTCTAGCTTTACATTTCACCCTTTTTCTCTCCTTGCCTTTTCCAGCTCTTTCCTCAATATCACAATCGTTCTGAAGAAGGGTCACGACCCGAAACGTCGCCTAGCCATTCCCTCCACAGATGATGCCTGAGCCGGTGAGTTACTTCAGCACAAGCTGTTTGTGGGGTACAGTACTTTTTCCAAGTGAAAGTGTCAGCACCTTGAACACTGACCGCAAATTCTATTTTTGGAGCAGTTTTGTAGAATTGGGACAGCTCGCTGGGTCTTTTTGAGAGAGTCCACTGATATCACTGTTGGGCATAAGAAAGACATAAAGGGCAGCTTTCCTTCCCTCCCTTATGACGATATCGGTGGGCAAGTCCTAAATGGTACTTGTACGGGAGTTGGACGACCCTGCCAATAGTCAATAGTCAATGTATTTGTCACATACACATAAATGTGCAGTGAAATGAAAAATTACCCACAGTCCAACAATAAGACCAATAAAAATAAGCAATAAAAATGAGCAAGAAACATCCATCACAGTGAGTCTCCTCCAGTCACCTCCTCACTGTGATGGAAGGCCAGAATGTCTTTTCTCTTCCCCTGCCGTCTTCTCCCGTGGTCAGGCTGTTGAAGTTGCCACGTCGCGGCGGTCGTGGCTCCTGCCATTGAAGCCCCCGCCGAGCAGAGAAAATCCCGCGGCCTATTCCAGGCCGTGCCGGACGGTGAAAGATCCGCGGCGAGCCGACCAAAGCCCCGCGATTCGGGGCGGGCGAAGACGCTGCCGTTGCTGGAACTTCCGATGTCGGCCCCCATCTAGGAGCCTGCGAGCTTCCGATATCCACGCGGCCCAAGTAGCCTCCGGAGACGAGACGCAGCCGCTCCCGCAGCGCCACCACAGCCTCCGAAGGCAGCCAGCTCCGCAGATTGTGAGTACAGCCCGGTCCGCGGGCTCTGCGAACCAGAGCCCCAGATGGTCCCAGCTGGAGGCTGCCAGCTCCAAGTGTTTGGCCGATGGTAGGCCGCAGCGGGAACGGAGACACGGCCCAGAAACAAAGGTCGGGTCTCCGTTCGGAAGAGACAATTTTACAGTCCCGCCCCCCCCCCCCACATAACACACAACCACAAAAAACACTACAACACTACATGTACAGTCGGCAAGTCGTTGGTTCCAGCGGCTTTAGGGCTTGTCTACCTAGCACGTGAAGCCTGGGTTCGGCGGATTGCGCGGCTGAAACCACCAGTAGGTTCAACGGGCAGAAAGACGATCCTAGCAAAGCGTCGTGGTGCGCAAACAGGGCAGAGTGAGATACGTAGGACACTTCTGACCATCCACTGCATCCTGACCTGTCCCCAGCCGTCCCGACTATGTCTTGCTGCTAGAACCCAATAGGCCAGGAATAGAGAGTGAGGCCGACGATCTGCGCAACTCCCCCTCACTTAAATCCAAGTCAAGCGCAAGTCAGGACTTCAACCCCATACCGTGCAACCTCACGTCCTGTTGGCGATGGGAGAGTGGCGAAGCAGCAGGTGTGGATACACTGGAAGCTGTAGTCACGAACCTGCACACAGGCGACCCAGGGCATAGGGTCGCTCTCTACTGGACCGAAGCAGCAGTGGAGTTCGGCAGCCCCCTGGGTGTCTGAGCAGCCCTCTCTAGGATTCGCTCTGATCACCTCCATGGAGGAAGGGGCTAGAAAAGGTTCCTCAAACATAGCCTGCTTCACTTCACCCTGGCCAGCGTACCGCGGCTGGCGGTGATCCCAATCAGCGGTCGAAATAATAAGAAAAACAAGTTGAAGGTGCTCAACCTCAGCACATGGAACTTGTGAACCCTGCTGGCTAACATCAAAGCAAATAGACGCACTGCAGAGGCCCAGAGGAAACGCACCGCACGCAAGGCCCGGGCTACCTCCACTTCCACTGCAGCACCCATCCACTTGTGTCCTACGTGTGGGCATGCCTTCCAGGCCCGGATTGGCCTCACCAGTCATTTCCGGACCCACAGTCACCAATCCTCCAACTGAAAGTGAAGTCATGGTCATCTTCAAACCCGAAGGATGAACAACAACATGACGATATCGGTAAACCAGCCGAGACTTTATCACCAGTCCAGTGTTTTCATTTGAGGTCTATCAAGAGAGCCAGATGGCACAGAAACATGCCCTTCCACCCATCGAGTCCATGCTGTCCATTACACTAACCCTACACTAACCTCAGGATTAGGATGCACTATGACCATTGTAAGTGCCGATGCAATCCAGCAGCATTGTGATCATGTACAGGACCAATGGCCAGCATTGTAGACCATGGATCATAAGTGATAGGAGCAGAATTAGGCACATCAAGTCTACTCTGCCATTCAATCATGGCTGATCTATCTCTCCCTCCTAACCCCATTCTCCTGCCTTCTCCCCATAACCCCTGACACCCATACTAATCAAGAATCTAAGATAGGCACAAAATGCTGGAGTAACTCAGCGGGACGGCATTATCGCTGGAGAAAAGGAATGGGTGACGTTTCAGGTTGAGACCCTTCTTCAGACAGATGTCAGGGGAGAGGGAGGTACATAGATAAGAAGGCGTAAGATGTGAAAATAGGATAATGGGGATGGAGATCAAGGAAAATATAGATCATTGTTAGCTGGGAGAAGGTAGCAACAAAGCAAACAGAGATAAAATGTAGTTGGAGACAGTAAGACTGGTCGGATAAGAATCTATCTATCTCTGCCTTAAATATATCCACCGAAGGCCTCCACAGCCTTCTGTAGCAAAGAATTCCACAGAATTCACCACCCTCTGACTAAAGAGATTCTTCCTCATCTCCTTCCTGAAAGAACATTCTTTAATTCTGAGGCTTTGACCTCTAGTCCTAGACTCTCCCACGAGTGGAAACATCCTCTCCACATCCACTTTATCCAAGCCTTTCACTATTCTATACCTTTGAATAAGGTCCTCCCCTCATTCTTATAAACTCCAGCGAGTACAGGCCCAGTGACGTCAAGATACGCAAGCTTGAATCCCACTATGGCAGCAGCAGAATCATATAATTTAATACAATAAATTTATTAACTGCAGAAAGTGAATCTGTTAAACGTCCAGCACAGTGCTGGTAAAATGTCATAAAACCATCTGCTTCACAACTGGTTCTCCAGGGTGTGGAATTCTGCCAAAGTTGGTCAGTCTGCACTGCAAGTGACTCCAGCCACCAATGTGCTCAGAGTCTGACCTGCTTCCTCAATTCCAAGCTAATTAAAAATGAGCCAGAAGTGGGAAACAAAAGTTGGATAAGATAGAACCAGTGTGAATGGGTGATCAATGGTCAGCATGGACTTAAGACACCTCACCTTTGACAAATCTCCTGCGCTTCTTTCATCGTATGACCAGCACTGATGATGTCATCGTGTTCAAAGGTCATCATGGCTTGCATTTCCAAAATGGTGGCGTACATCAGAGCGTGGTACATGCTCTCCTTGGCCCTGTCAACAGAACGACAAGCAAGTTACTTAACCCAGCGAGTGAGGCCACACGCAAACTGGAGGAACAGCACCTCATTATCCACTTGGTTAGCTTACAACCCAACAGTCTGATCATTTCATGAGTCATTGAGTGATACGTGTGAAAACAGGCCCTTCGGCCCAACTTGCCCACGCCGACCAACATGTGGCAACGACACTCGTCCCACATGTCCACATTTGGCCCATATCCCTCCAAACCTGTCCTATCCATGTACCTGTCTAATTCTGAAGAAGGGTCTTGACCCGAAACGTCACCCATTCCTTCTCTCCAGAGATGCTGCCTGTCCCCTTGAGTTACTCCAGCTTTTTGTGTCTATCTTCTAATTGTTCTTAAACGTTGGGATAGTCAAGTCAAGAATCAAGAGTGTTTTATTGTCATATGTCCCAGATAAAACAATGAAATTCTTACTTGCTGCAGCACAACAGAATATGTAAACATAGTACACTGTAAGCAATATAATAAACGAGAGAAAAAAATCAGTATGTATATATACACTCAAAAGTACACATATATATATATGCACATATATACATATACACATACACACACACACACACATACATACACACAAAAAACAAGCAATGGTAGTGCAATAATAACAATAATAATAATGTCTATTGTAGTTCAGAGCTTATTTGAGGTTGTAGTGTTTAATAGCCTGATGGTTGTAGGGAAGAAGCTGTTCCTGAACCTGGACGTTACAGTTTTCAGACTCCTGTACCTTCTTCCTGATGGCAGGGGTGAAATGAGTGTGTGGCCAGGGTGGTGTGGGTCTCTGATGATGCTGGCTGCCTTTTTGATAAATCTCTTCGATGGTGGGGAGGTCAGAGCTGGTGATGGACTGGGCAGTGTTCACAACTTTTTGCAGTCTTTTTTGCTCCTGGACATTCAAGTTGCCAAACCAGGCAGTGATGCAACCAGTCAATATGCTCTCTACTGTGCGCCTGTAGAAGTTCAAGAGAATCCTCTCTGACATACCAAATCTCCGTAATCTTCTCAGGAAGTAGAGGCATTGATGTGCTTTATTTATAATTGCATCAGGGTCCAGGAAAGATCTTCGGAAATATGCACGCCCAGGAATTTGAAGCTGCCTCAACTACCTCCTCTGGCAGCTTGTTCCATACACCTACCACCCTTTGTGTGAAAAAGTTATCCCTCAGATTCCTATTAAATCTTTTTCCATTCACCTTAAACCTACGTCCTCTGGTCCAAAAAATTACCATCAATGGGCAAGAGACTGTGCATCTACCCATTCTATTCCCATGATCTTATACACCTCTATAAGGTCACTCCATATCCACCTGCGCTCCAAGGGATTAGAGTCCCAGTCTGCTCAACCTCTCTCTATAGCTCACACCCTCTAGTCCTGCAACATTGTCGTAAATCTTCTCTGTACCCTTTCCAGTTTGACAACATCTTTCCTATAACAGTGCCCCAAAGTGCTGGCGTCACTCAGCAGGTCAGACAGCATCTCTGAAATAAAAGGATGGGTGACGTTTTGGGTTGGGACTCTACTTCCAATAGGAGGGTGGGGATTAATTGGCAGATTAATAGGGGCGGCACGGCACGGTAGCGCAGCGGTAGAGTTGCTGCTTTACAGCGAATGCAGCGCCGGAGACTTAGGTTCCATCCTGACTACGGGTGCTGCACTGTAAGGAGTTTGTACGTTCTCCCCGTGACCTGCGTGGGTTTTCTCCGAGATCTTCGGTTTCCTCCCACACTCCAAAGACGTACAGGTATGTAGGTTAATTGGCTGGGTAAATGTAAAAATTGTCCCTAGTGGGTGTAGGATAGTGTTAATGTGCGGGGATCGCTGGGCGGCACGGACTTGGAGGGCCGAAAAGGCCTGTTTCCGGCTGTATATATATGATATGATATGATATGATATGATATGAGTGGACAAAGGCCAGAGGTGAAAAAGGCTGTGAGATAAGGAATCCTGCAGACAAGAGTCTTGTGTCTACCTTGGTGTCTAACTTTGGTATAAACCAGTGTAGGAAAATAACTGCAGATGCTGGTACAAATCGAAGGTATCACAAAATGCTGGAGTAACTCAGTGGGTCAGGCAGCATCTCTAAACCAGCATCAGTATAAACCAGCATCAGTAGTTCCTTGTTTCGATTATGAAAGTGAATTCTCTGATTTCAACCAACACCCCCCCCCCCCCCTTCCCTCTCTTCCTTTCCTGTGCCCCAACCACTGCTCTCCCCACCCCCACTTTGGCACCCACTCATTTATCCCACTATCCCACCTTTCCTTCCCCCCCCCCCCTCCGCCCCCCACCTTCAACCCATATCCCTCCCTCAGATTTTATACTTTACTCCCTCATCTCTCCTTACCTTCTGTCTCCTTTTCACCTCTGGCCTTTGTCACAGACTCCACCCATCTGCCTATCAACCCCCCCACACTTGTATCCACCTGTTACTTGCCAGACTTTTCCCACCCCTACCTCTTTTCCAGCTTTTTCCCACCTGCTACAGAAGGATCGCCTGTCCGTTCCCGTCACAGATGTTGCCTGACCTGCTGAGTTCCTCCAGCACATTGTGTTTTACTCAAACTTCCTGCAGTTCCTTGTGTCTTCCCCAAACATCTAGCGGCCTCTCTCGTGAGACCGTTGCCTTGCTGCTTCTGTTTGCCGTCATTTCAATGGGATTCCAGGGGTCCAGTAGATCTGATATCCCAACTTGAAAAGTCACCTGTCCATTCAGTCCACAGCTGCTGCCTGACCCATTGGAGTCGCTCCAGCACTTTGTGTTTTACTCAGGATTCCATGTTCTCCAGAGATGCTGACTGGCCCATTGAGCTAATCCAACATTTTGTGTCTTTCCATGGGCAAGATAAAGCCTGGCGAGTGATAGGTGGGTACAGGTCAGGTGTTTGGCATCTTGTTATTGCAAGATTGCAAAAAGGCAAGATGTTTGACATCATGGTAGCAGTGCTTTCTCCCAGGATTGGACTACAAAGTCTCTACATCTCTACATGGCTTCAGGGACAACAGACCGAGAGCACTTTTTAAGGCTTCAACCTTCTCATTTTCTAAGGAAGGACATGCTTCCTTCAGGACTGTGCAGAGTCTACACATTACTACACATTTATGTGTATGTAACAAATAAACGACTATTGACTATTGACTATTGAGATGGTTCACCAGATCAGTGCTGGGAATTGCTGGAGGTGAATACCAAACTAAAGATGTCATATTTGAATGAAAGTAGAATATGGAACAAAGTGGTTGACCTTGTAGTGCAGATATAAATTGGTACGTAAGACGTTGTGGGCATCACGGAGACGTGGCTGAAAAAGGATCGGAGCTGGGAGCTGAATATCCAAAGTTACGTATCCTATCAAAAAGACAGACAGGTGGGCAGAGGGGTTGGGGTGGCTCTGCTGGTAAGGAATTAAATTCAGACCTGAGCAAGGGGTGACATAGGATCAGAAGATGTAGAATCCTTGTGGGCAAATTCAGGTTGGTACTGGATGCCAATAGAGGGAATTTGTAGAGTGCCTACAAGATGGTATCTTAGCCCAGCTTGTAGTTGAGCCTACCAGGGAAAAGGCAATTCTGGATTTGGTATCATGTAATGAACCGGATTTGATGCTTAAGGTACAGTGCATTCAGAAAGTAATCAGAAAATATTTTGCTACGTTACAGTCTTATTTTAAAATGAATTAAATTCATTTTTTTTATCATCAATCTACACACAATACCCCATAATAAAAAAGCAAAAACAGATGTTTACAAATTTTTGCAAAGTAATTAAAAAGAAATAACTGAAATATCACATTTACATAAGTATTCAGACCCTTTACTCAGTAAAGGCACCTATGGCAGCGATTACAGCCTCAAGTCTTCTTGGGTACGACGCTACAAGCTTGGCACACCTGTATTTGGGTAATTTCTCCTATTCTTCTCTGCAGATCCTCTCAAACTCTGTCAGGTTGGATGGGGAGTGTCGATGCACAGCTATTTTCAGGTCCCTCCAGATATGTTTGATCGGGTTCAAGTCCAGGCTCTGGCTGGGCCACTCAAGAACATTCACAGACTTGTCACAAAGCCACTCCTGCGTTGTCTTGACTGTATGCTTAGGGTCGTTGTCCTGTTGGAAGGTGATCCTCCGCCCCAGTCTGAGGTCCAGTACGCTCTGGAGCAGGTTTTCATCAAGGATCTCTCTGTACTTTGCTCCGTTCATCTCGACCTCGATCGTGACTAGTCTCCCAGTTCCTGCTGTTGAAAGACATCCCCACAGCATGATGCTGCCACCACCATGCTTCACCGTAGGTATGGTATTGGCCAGGTGATGAGCGGTGCCGCTTGGCATTCTAGCCAACAAGTTAAATCTTGGTTTAATCAGACCAGGGAATCGTGTTTCTCAGGGCCTGAGAGTTGTTTAGGTGCCGTTTGGCAAACTCCAAGTGGGCTGTCATGTGCCTTTTACTGAGGAGTGGCTTCCGTCTGGCCACTCCACCATAAAGGCCTAATTGGTGGAGTGTTGCAGATATAGTTGTCCTTCTGGAAGTCTCTCCCATCTTCACAGAGGAACTCAGGAGCTCTGTCAGAGTGACGATCGGTTTCTTGGTCACCTTCCTGACCAAGGCCCTTCTTCCCCCGATTGCTCAGTTTGGGTGGGCGGCCAGCCCTATGAAGAGTCCTGGTGGTTCCAAAGTTCTTCCATTTAAGAATTACGGATGCCACTGTGCTCTACGGAACCTGCAATGCTGCAGAAATAGTTTTATACCCTTCCCCAGGTCTGTGTCTCAACACAATCCTGTCTCGGAGGTGTACGGACAATTCCTTTGTCTTCATGGCTTGGTTTTTGCTCTGACATGCACTGTCAACTGTGGGACCTTATGTAGACGGGTCTATGCCTTTCCAAATCATGTCCAATCAATTTAATTTACTACTGGTGGACTCCAACCAAGTTGTAGAAACATCTCAAGGATAATCAATGGAAACAGAATGAACATAAGCTCAATTTTGAGTTTCATAGCAAAGGGTCTGAATACTTATGTAAATGTGATATTTCAGTTATTTCTTTTTAAAAGAATACTTATGTAAATGTGATATTTCAGTTATTTCTTCGCAAAAATTTGTAAACACCTGTTTTCGCTTTTTTATTATGGGGTATTGTGTGTAGATTGATGATTAAAAAAAGCAAATATTACTGCTGTTCAAGAAGGGAGCAGGCAAAAGAGTGGAAACTATAGTCCGGTTAGCCTGACTTCAGTAGTTGGTAAGATTTTAGAGTCCACTAGACAAAGTGGACCCGTTGGGCCCAAACCTCTCCTGCATTGGTGCAGCACCCTCTCCTCCCCCCCCCCCCTCTCCTCCCCCCCCCCCTCCCCTCTCCCCCCCCCTCCCCCCCTCCCCTCTCTCCTCACCCCCCCCCTCCCCTCTCCCCCCCTCCCTCCTCCCCTCCCCCTCCCCTCCTTTTAAACTTTAAAATGTGAATAACTTTAAAAATATAACACCGATTTCAATTAAACTACTTGCATTATCACTAAAGTGACAATAGTGAGTAAGGTGGGCCTAAAATTGTCACACTATCGTGTACCGTTTTGGCTGAAGTTCAGTCACAAACAAGATAACAAACGAGAGTTTTAGTATATAGATTATAAAGAATGAGGTGCCCGAGTACTTAGAAGCACATGTTAAAATAGCCCAGAGTCAGCATGGTTTTGTGAGAGGTATATAAATTTAGACACAAAATGCTAGAGTAACTCAGCGGGACAGGCAGCATCTCTGGAGAGAAGGAATGGGTGACATTTCGGGTTGAGACCCTTCTTCAGACTGACTAGAGTGGGCAGAGAAGTGGCAGATGGAATACAGCATAGCAAAGTATGGAGTCACGCATTTGGTAGCAGGAATAAAGGCTTACTCTATTTCTAAATGGGGAGGTAATTCAGAAATCGGAGGCGCAAAGGAACTTGGGAGTGCTGGTACAGGATTCCCAGAAAGTTAATTTGCAAGTCGAATCAGTAGTAAGGAAGGCAAATGTACTGCCAGCATTTATTGCAAGAGGACTAGAATATAAAAACACAAATGCTGAGGCTTTATAAGACACTGGTCAGACGCATTTGGAGTATTGTGAGCGGTTTTGGGCCCCATATCTGAGGAAAGATATGCTGGCGTTGGAGAGGGTCCAGAGGAGGTTTACAAGAATGATCCAGGAATGATTCTGTTACAGATGACGAGTGTTTGATGTCACTGGGTCTATACTCACTGGAGTTTAGAAGGATGAAGGGAGACATCATTGAAACTTATCAAATAGTGAAAGGCCTGGATAGAGTGGATGTGGAGAGAATGTCTACACTAGTGGGAGAGTCTAGGACCAGAGGACACAACCTCAGAATAAATGTACGTACCATTACAACGGAGGTGAAGAGGAATTTCTTTAGCCAGAGGGTGGTTAATCTGTGGAATTCACTGCCACATACGGTGGTGGAAACCAAGTCAATGGATATTTTTAAGGTGTAGATCGACAGATTCTTGATTAGTAAGGGTGGCAGGGGTTATGGGGAGAAAGCAGGAAAACAGGATTGAGAGGGAAAAACGGATCAGCAATGATTGAATGGTGGAGTAGGCTTGATGGGCCGAATGGCCTAATTCAGCGCATTTGCCCAACTTAGTTTAATTTACAGATACAGCGTGGAAACAGGCCCTTCAGCCCACCGAGTCCACACCGACCAATGATCCCCGCACACTAACACACACTAGGGACAATATACACTTATACCAAGCCAATTAACCTACAAACTACGTCTTTGGAATGTGAGAGGAAACCGAAGATATTGGAGAAAAGCCATGCAGGTCACGGGGTGAACGTACAAACTCCGTACAGACAGCACCCGTAGTCAGGATTGAGCCCAGGTCTCTGACGCTGCAAGCAGTGCAAGGCAGCAACAACTGCTGTGCCACTGTGCCCAATTGATTGTAATTTTTGATAATCATCTTCGTTTTGTATGATACCACCCACTTCTGTGTCATCTGCAGACTTACTAATCATGCCTTGTACATTCTCATCCAAATCATCATTGACATAAACCGCAAACAAGAATGGGCCCAGCATTGATGCCTGAGGCACATCACTAGCCACAGCTTCCAGTGGCTTCACCGTCACTCCCAAACCAACGCATGAAATAACAAAATAAGACAAAGTTCTGGAGTCACTCAGTAGGTCAGAAACAGAGGGCAGCATGATGGCGCCGCAGTAGAGTTGCTGCCTTAGAGGGCCAGAGACCCGGGTTCCATCCTGACTATGGGTGCTGTCTGTACAGTTTGTACGTTCTCCCTGTGACCTACGTGGGTTTTCTCTGAGATCTTCGGTTTCCTGTCACATTCCAAAGACGTACAGGTTTGTAGGTTAATTGGCTTCTGTACATTGTAAATTGTCCTTAATGTGTGCAGGATAGTGTTAATGTTTGTGGATTGCTGGTCAATAAAGACTCGATGGGCCGAAGGGCCTGTTTCTGCGCTGTATCTCTAAACTAAACCAAACAAGAATAGATAAAGATTCAAGTCGGGATGCCTTCTCCGAACCGTCACCTATCCATATTCCCCAGAGATGCTGTCTGATCTGCTGAGTTACTCCAGCACTGTTTTTTTGTAAACCAGGATCTGCTGTTCCTTGTGTCTACTTGAAATACCATAGCTCCACCACAGCTCGTGGGTCCTTGCTTTGTGTAAACAATTTGCACACACAAATCACAGCGACTGCAACTCGAAAGACCATTTAACTGTGACGCCTTGATGTTGTGCAAGGTGACTCGCAGTCTCCTCGGCTGACTCATCTCTTCAGTTGCCCCTTTCGAGGAGCGAGTTTTCCAGGGTTTCACGGGGGTGGGGGTGGGAAAAGGAGGCACAGAACACAAATGTTTGTCAGGAACAACCAAGGGTGGCAATCATTCCCTGATACTAGGTTGGGAAATATAAGGCTCGCAAATGGAATGCACAAAAAAGGATCGGCACGGTGACGCAGTTACAGCGCCAGAGACCTGGGTTCCATCCTGACTACGGGTGCTGTTTGTACGGAGTTTGTACATTCTCCCTGTGATCTCGTGGGTTTTCTCCAGGTGCTCCTGTTTCCTCCCACGCACCAAAGAAGTACAGGTTTGTAGATTAATTGGCTTCTGTAAATTGTAAACCGTCCCTAGTGTGTGGGATAGTGCTAGTGTACAGGGTGATCGCTGGTCGCACCGTCTCGGTTGGCCAAAGGGCCTGTTTCCACACTGTATCTTTAAAGCAAGTCTAAAAGTACAAATAGAAAATGCTGAATCTAAGCGGGATCTTGTTAGCAAAGAGGTCTGATCCCACGATTGGCACAGCCGTTGAACAGTCACTACACAATGAGTCCGACAGCAGCCCTTCCAAAGTGAAGCAAGACACAGGGAGGTAGTTTTCCACGTTGGCGACGTGCAGGTTTCTGATGCGAGTTGAAAGTGTGGCAATGGTTTGGGGAACAAGGGGGGGTGGTAAGGTTCGGGGTATGGGGGAGGGGAGTGGTTTGGTTTCAAGGATGGGGTGGTGTTTCAGGGACGGGGAGGTGGCTCTGTAGATAAGGGGAACAGAGGGGTTGGTTCAGGGGATGGGTGGGGGGGGGGGGGGGCAGTGTTTTGGGGACGGGGGAGGTGGCTCCGTAGATACGGGAGTTGGATTGGGGATAGACACAAAATGCTGGAGTAACTCAGCAGGGACCAGGCAGCATATCTGGAGAGAGAAGGAATGCGTGATGTTTTGGGTCGAGACCTTTTGGGGGCAGGAGGGGGTTGGTTCAGGGGACAGGGGAACGGGGGGGGGGGGGGGGGGGGGGGGGGGGGGGGGCGGACGGAGTGGTTCAGGTACGGAGGAGGGAGTCGTTTAGGTTTGGGGAAGGGCTTCAATGGGGGAGAATGAATGCACTTAATGGCATTAAAATGGTTGATCTCCGATCTGAAGATTACACTCCCTTTCCGAGCCTCCCTCATCGAAATCAGCTTCTATGTTTACATTAGCAAAACAAATTACATTCCCCCTCGTAAAGCCAATCAGATCACAGCCTCTGTTTTATTACTCAAGTTGACCACACCCGCATTTTGCATTTAATTCACACAGCCACATCATAAACTCCTGGCTATAGACACAAAATGTTTAGAGTAAGTCAGCAGGGACAGGCAGCCTTTCTGAAGAGAAGGAATGGGTGACTTTTCGGGTCGAGACCCTTCTTCAAACTGAAGAAGTCTTTAGTAGTCTCGACCCGAAATGTCACCCATTCCTTCTTTCCAGAAAATGCTGCCTGTCCCGCTGAGTTACTCCAGCATTTTGCGTCTGTCTTCGGTTTAAATCAGCATCTGCAGTTCCTTCTTACACATAAACAGCTGGCTTCCTGATTCTGTTAATGTCTAACCCCAGGCAGCAGTTGTAGGAGGGGAGCCACAGATAAGCACGGACAATGCGGCTAGTTTGCTAAAGGAGGTAGAACCAGCTTCTCAGCAAACACTAGGCCACGTCAGCAGGTCCTGACCCAGCAGTTGTGGCGGCTGCAGGTAACACCTGCAAGCTGCCGGCTGGGGTGGGGAGGGGAGGGCAGTTTCTACACCTCACCTCGACCTCCCACACCATTCCTCACAGGCAGTGTCTATTGAAACTCTCCATCACAGAGACTATCCCTACCTCCGGAAACATTAATGCTTTGTAAGTGAATGTGGCAGATTGAAGAATCTTGGCTCTCAGCCACTGACCATTAGACTATCTGACATAGACAATAGACAATAGGTGCAGGAGTAGGCCATTCAGCCCTGCGAGCCAGCACCGCCATTCAATGCGATCATGGCTGATCACTCTCAATCAGTACCCCGTTCCTGCCTTCTCCCCATACCCCTCACTCCGCTATCCTTAAGAGCCTCTATCCAACTCTCTCTTGAAAGCATCCAACGAACTGGCCTCCACTGCCTTCTGAGGCAGAGAATTCCACACCTTCACCACTCTCTGACTGAAAAAGTTCTTCCTCATCTCCGTTCTAAATGGCCTACCCCTTATTCTTAAACTGTGGCCCCCTTGTTCTGGACTCCCCCAACATTGGGAACATGTTTCCTGCCTCTAATGTGTCCAATCCCCTAATTATCTTATATGTTTCAATAAGATCCCCTCTCATCCTTCTAAATTCCAGTGTATACAAGCCTAATTGCTCCAGCCTTTCAACATACGACAGTCCCGCCATTCCGGGAATTAACCTAGTGAACCTACGCTGCACGCCCTCAACAGCAAGAATATCCTTCCTCAAATTTGGAGACCAAAACTGCACACAGTACTCCAGGTGCCGTCTCACTAGGGGCCCGGTACAACTGTAGAAGGACCTCTTTGGCTCCTATACTCAACTCCTCTTGTTATGAAGGCCAACATTCCATTGGCTTTCTTCACTGCCTGCTGTACCTGCATGCTTCCTTTCAGTGACTGATGCACTAGGACACCCAGATCTCGTTGAACATCCCGTCTTCCTAACTTGACACCATTCAGATAATAATCTGCCTTTCTATTCTTACTTCCAAAGTGAATAACCTCACACTTATCTACATTAAACTGCATCTGCCATGTATCCGCCCACTCACACAGCCTGTCCAAGTCACCCTGCAGCCTTATTGCATCTTCCTCACAATTCACACTACCCCCCAGCTTAGTATCATCTGCAAATTTGCTAATGGTACTTTTAATCCCTTCATCTAAGTCATTAATGTATATCGTAAATAGCTGGGGTCCCAGCACCGAACCTTGCGGTACCCCACTGGTCACTGCCTGCCATTCCGAAAGGGACCCATTTATCCCCACTCTTTGCTTTCTATCAACCAATTTTCTATCCATGTCAGTACCCTACCCCCAATACCATGTGCTCTAATTTTGCCCACTAATCTCCTATGTGGGACCTTGTCGAAGGCTTTCTGAAAGTCGAGGTACACCACATCCACTGACTCTCGCCTGTCAATTTTCCTAGTTACATCCTCAAAGAATTCCAGTAGATTTGTCAAGCATGATTTCCCCTTCGTAAATCCATGCTGACTCGGAATGATCCTGTTACTGCTATCCAAATGCTCAGCAATTTTGTCTTTTATAATTGACTCCAGCATCTTCCCCACCACTGATGTCAGACTAACTGGTCTATAATTACCCGTTTTCTCTCTCCCTCCTTTCTTAAAAAGTGGGATAACATTTGCTATCCTCCAATCCACAGGAACTGATCCTGAATCTATAGAACATTGAAAAATGATCTCAAATGCTTCCACTATTTCTAGAGCCACCTCCTTAAGTACTCTGGGATGCAGACCATCAGGCCCTGGGGATTTATCAGCCTTCAGTCCCATCAGTCTACCCAAAACCATTTCCTGCCTAATGTGGATTTCCTTCAGTTCCTCCATCACCCTAGGTTCTCCGGCCCCTAGAACATTTGGGAGATTGTGTGTATCTCGGCTGCGGGACTTTTCACCGCTGGTGCGGCTCGGCTGTGGGACATAGCTGCGCAAGGCTTGGTCGCGGGCCTTTCATCGCCCGGTTCGGCCGCGAGACGTTTCAGCGCCCGGTGCGGGGACTGTGCGGGTCGGTCGGGGACGAGCTGTCTGTCCGTGGGCGTGGGGAAGAGAGGGGAAGTTTTGTTGCCTCCATCACAGTGAGGGGGTGTTTGGAGTCACTGTGATGGACGTTTGTGTTGGGGTTATGTGTCTTGTGTTCTTTTTTTTTTTTCTATAACTGCTATGTAGTTTCGTTCGGTACTTCGGTACCGAACGACAAATAAAGCTCTGTTATACCTGTTATACTGTTATCTTCCTCAGTGAAGACAGATCCAAAGTAACGGTTTAACTCGTCTGCCATTTCTTTGTTCCCCATAATAAATTCCCCTGCTTCTGTCTTCAAGGGACCCACATTTGCCTTGACTATTTTTTTCCTCTTCACGTACCTAAAAAAGCTTTTGCTATCCTCCTTTATATTATTGGCTAGTTTACCCTCGTACCTCATCTTTTCTCCCCGTATTGCCTTTTTAGTTAACTTTTGTTGCTCTTTAAAAGAGTCCCAATCCTCTGTCTTCCCACTCTTCTTTGCTATGTTATACTTCCTCTCCTTAATTTTTATGCTGTCCTTGACTTCCCTTGTCAGCCACAGGTGTCTCTTACTCCCCTTAGAGTCTTTCCGCCTCTTTGGGATAAATTGATCCTGCAACCTCTGCATTATTCCCAGGAATACCTGCCATTGCTGTTCTACCGTCTTCCCTGCTAGGGCCTCCTTCCAATCAATTTTGGCCAGCTCCTGCCTCATGCCTCTGTAATCCCCTTTGCTATACTGTAATACTGACACTTCCGATTTTCCCTTCTGCCTTTCCATTTGCAGAGTAAAACTTATCATGTTGTGATCACTGCCTCCTAATGGCTCTTTTACCTCTAGTCCCCTTATCAGATCAGGATCATTACACAACACTAAATCCAGAATTGCCTTCTCCCTGGTAGGCTCCAGTACAAGCTGTTCTAAGAATCCATCTCGAAGGCACTCTACAAACTCTCTTTCCTGGGGTCCATTTCCAACCTGATTTTCCCAGTCTACCTGCATGTTGAAATCTCCCATAACCCCCGTAGCATTACATTTGTGACACGCCAATTTTATCTCCTGATTCAACTTGCACCCTATGTCGAGCCTACTGTTTGGGGGCCTATAGATAACTCCCATTAGGGTCTTTTTACCCTTACAATTCCTCATTTCTATCCATACTGATTCAACATCTCCTGATTCTATGTCACCCCTTGCAAGGGAATGAATATCATTCCTTACCAGCAGAGCAACCCCACCCCCTCTGCCCACCTGTCTGTCTTTTCTATACGTCTTTTCTATACATAGGGCGGCACAGTGGCAAAAAGGCAACGTTACTGCCTCACAGTGCCAGAGACCCGGGTTCAATCCTGACCACGGGTGGTGTCTGTACGGAGTTTTGTACATTTTCCTTGTGACTGCGTGGGTTTTCTCCGGGTGCTCCGGTTTCCTCCCACACTCCAGACGTACAGGTTTGTTGGTTAATTGGCTTCGGTAAAAATTGTAAATTGTCCCTAGTGTGTAGGATAGTGCTGGTGTACAGAGATCGCTGGTCGATGAGGACACTTTGAGCCGAAGGGTCTGTTTCCGCCTTGTATCTCTAAACTAAACTAGAAGACATCGGAGCAGAATTAGTCTATTTGGCCCATCGAGTCAGCTCCCCCATTCGATCATGGCTGATCTTTTCTTCCCTCAACCCTTCTCCTGCCTTCTCCCCATAACCTTTGACCCCCGTACTCATCAAGAACCTATCAATCTCTGCTTTAAAAATACCCAATGTCTGCGGCAATGAATTCCACAGATTCACCACCACCTTGTTAAAGAAATTCTTCATCTTCATTCTAAAGGTATGTCTTTTATTCTGATGCTGTGGCCTCTGGTTCTAGACCCACAACTGGAAACATGCTCTCCATATCCACCCGATCTGGGCCTTTCATTATTCAGTAGGTTTCAATGAGATCCCCCCTCATCCTATCAAACTCCAGCGAGTACAGGCTCAGAGCCATTAAACGCTCTTCATACGTTAACCCAATCATCCCCTGGATCATTCTCATATACCTTCTCTGAACCCTCTCCAAACCCGGCACATCCCTCCTAAGATATGGGGCCCACAAATGTTCACAAAATTCCAAATGTGTCCTGATCAGTCAGAGTATTGAGCATAGAAGAATGGTCTCGACCCGAAAAGTCGCCCATTCCTTCTCTCCAGAGATGCTCTCCTGTCCCGCTGAGTTACTCCACCATTTTGTGTCTACCTTACTATTGAGTACAGATGATGTGACATTATGCTACAGTTGTACAAGACGTTGGTCAGGCTGCAATTGGAGTATTGTGTTCAGATTTATTCACATTGCTATCGGATCTTATTAAGCTGGAAAGAATGCAAAGATTTATGAGGTTGCCACAACTCAAGGGCCTCAGCTACAAGGAGAGGTTGGGCAGGCTAGGACTTTATTCCTTCGAGCGCAGGAGGTTAAAGGGTGATCTTATAAAGGTGTATAAAATCATGAGGGAACTTGATAGGGAATCTATTACTTAGGGTAGGATAACCAAGTGCCAGAGGACATAGACTGAAGAAGAGGGAAATGATTTACTAGGAACCTAGGGGGCAATTGTTTCATTCAGAGGGTGGTGGGTATACGGAATGAGCTGCCAGAAGAGGTGCTTGAGGCAGATACAACAACAACGTTTACACGATACAGGTACATGGAAAGGAAAGGTTCAGAGGGATACGGGCCAGACGCGGGCAAATAGGACTAGCTTAGATGGAGCATCTTGGTTGGCATGAATGAGTTGGGCCAATGGGCCTTTCCCTGCTGTATGACTCTATGACTAAGAAGAACCCCAACCTGAAATATTGCCTATCCATATTTTCCAGAGTTGCTGCCTGATCCACTATGTTTCTCCTACACTTTATGATTTTTGCTCAAATTCCTAATAAATCTTGCACCTACTTTTCCTTGTGTCTACTTTTCCTCCATTCTTGACTGACCCTGAAAGGAATTACTTTTTTTGTCTATTTCATCAGCCAGTTAAGAGTTGCTGCATTAGCTCTGTGTGCCTGCGTGTGGGAAACGACTGAACACTTGGGTTTTCACATCATCTCAGTTTCCACTACTGGTGATAGTTATTACCCTCGCTAGGATCAGCCTTCCTCAGTTCCCATGTACTTTAATTCCCACTGCCTGAAAAACACACTGGAGTAACTCAGCGCATCAGGCAGCATCTCTGGAAGAACATGGATAGGTATAAGCCCAATTTCTGGATCAATAATTCAGGCCTCCACGAGTGTCAGGAGTTATGGGGAGAAGGCAGGAGAATGAGGTTGGGAGGGAGAGATAGATCAGCCATGATTGAATGGTGGAATAGACGATGGGCCGAATGGCCTCATTCTGCTCCTATCACTTATGAACTTATGAATCACGTAACTCATCCGCCATACACCTGACCCCAACAGGAGGTGTCTGGAACAATCCAGTCTCATCTCGTGATGTTTGGTGTCTGACTTCAGATACTCTGGGGAAGCAATTGAAAACACACAGCTGGTGTCTGAAGTGGAGCAGATGATGGCAACTGACTCATCACTTCCCGAATATCCTCGTTAGCTTCACATGACAATGAAGCGCTCTTCAAGTCCCATTTCTGTTCTTCTGGGAAATAAAACATTTCCTGCATAAAGTGATACCACTACTGAGGTGCAGAAGAATCCATCATTTTTGGTCACTGAAGATGGGTCCCGACCTGCAGCGTCGCCTATCAGTGTTCTCCAGAGAACCTGTCTGACCCGCTGAGGTGTTTCTAGCTCAGGATTCCATCATCTGCAGTTTCTTGTGTCTACCAGACCTCGCTGCTGCTTTTGAATCGATGTTCATATTTATGGACATCGTGGAAGTTGCCCATCCCGCAACTGTCCTTGAACTACCCGACTGCAGGGACATTTTAGTTTAAACCAAAGATAGACACAAGATGCTGGAGTAACTCAGCGGGACAGGCAGCATCTCTGGAGAGAAGGAATGGGTGACGTTTCGGGTCGAGACCCTTCTTCAGACTGACCTTCTCTCCAGAGATGCTGCCTGTCCCTCTGAGTTACTCCAGCATTTTGTACCTATCTCTGGTTTAAACCAGCATCTGCAGTTCCTTACACATACGTCATTTTAGTTTAGTTTAGTTTAGGGATACAGCTCGGAAATAGGCACCAGCCCACCGCTTCCGCACCGGCCAGCGATCCCCGTACACCAACACTATCCTACACATAATAGGGACAATCATACAATTATACCAAGCCAATTAACCTACAAACCTGTATGTCTTTGGAGTGTGGGAGGAAACCGGAGATCCCAGAGAAAACCGACGCAGGTCATGGGAAGAACATACAAACTCCGTACAGAGAGCACCCGTAACCAGGATTGAACCCAGGTCTCTGGCGCTGTAAGGCAGCAACTCTACCGCTGCACAACTGTGCTGCACTTTTTTCATTTCAGGGGGCAATTAAGAGGCCTGCACCTTTCTGCAGGTATGCAGTTTCACCTGGAGCAGACAAGACGGGCAGGAGACATCGTGTCGAGTCTGCCACATTGGATCCCTCTTCAGAACACACCTTCCCAAGCCAACAATGGGCCTACCAAGGCACCACCCCGCCTGAGGTCATTTGTTGCCGGCCCTGATGTGTCCAGGTCTTTTTTCACTTCCAGCTCTTCCCACCGCCAACTTGCAGCCTGAAGAAAGGTCCCAACCCAAAACCTCACCTTTCCCCCTTTTCCAGAGATGCTGCCTGACCCGCTGAGTTACTCCAGCTCTTTTTGTGTCTCTTTTTGGTATAATCCAGCATCCGTTCTTTGATTCTACACAGGACAGAAGACTTCCTTCCCTCAAGATCACTGGCAAACCATATTTTATTTAATCAAAATCCAATAGTTTTATGACCATCTCTGACTCTTATTGGTACAGTTCCTAGGTACAAATATGACCAACAAATTGACCTGGACCAACCACATTGACCTATGACTCGAGGCACAGCATTTCCTCTGCTCCCTTAAAAGACTACAGGGATTCAGCATTCCTCCAATAACACTTACTAATTTCTACAGATGCATCATACCAACCATCCAATCTGGATGCATCGCAACATTGTTTGGCAAACTGCTCTGCCCAAGACCACACTCTCTGCATGCTGGTCCCAGAAACAGATCTGCAATCATTCATTACAATCACTCCACTCATTCAAACATCTATCTGCATACTGTGGATGGCTTGATTGGAATTATACATGGTCTATCAGCTGACTGGATCGCACCCAACAAAAAAGCTTTTCACTGTACGTCGGTACACATGACAATAAACTAAACTAAACTAAACTAGTGGGTTGTGAACACAGCCGAGTCCATGACATGGTTGCAACATAAAGCAGCCAACATAATCAAAGACTACTCAGACTCCAGTTATACTCTCTTCTCCCCTGTTCTGTCGAGTAATAGATACAAATAGCTCAAAAGCCAGACCACCAGATTAAGGAACGTCATCCCTGCTGTTATCAAGCTCTTGAGCAGACCTCTCATGGATTACGATGAATTCCTGATCTTCCAATGAACCATGTTGAAACCCTTCTGTTTTTTTTAATCTGCACTTTCTATGCAACTGTAACCTCCCCTTCCCCTCCCTAGTCATCCCACAAGTTCTACTAGTTCTCATCCTTGTATCCCTTCATTATCACCTCTTCCCCAGCCAACAATGGGCCATTATGGACTCCACCCTTCCTTGGACATCTATTACCGACCCTGCTTTGTTCTGGCCTTTTCTTATCTCTACTCCCCCCCCCCCCCTCCCCTACTTTCAGTCTGAAGAAGGGTTCAGACCCGAAACATCACCCATCCTTTTCCTCCAGAGAAGGAGGAATGGACAGTATTAATTAAGATTCTAACATTTTTTAAATAAAATTTGAACTTGAAGGGTGTAGGAAGGAACTGCAGATGTTGGTTTAAACCGAAGATAGACACAAAATGCTGGAGTAACTGAGTAACTCAGCGGGACAGGCAGCATCTCTGGAGAGGAGGAATGAGTGCCGTTTTGGGTCGGAACCCTCATTCCTTCTCTCCAACAATGCTGCCTTGTACCCCTGAGTTACTCCAGCATTTTGCATCTATCTTTGAACAAAGGGTACAGATGGCACTTAAAACATGGTGACTCTTTTGTATGGATCCAGTATGGACTACTAACTAACACTCTTATACTTGGTATGATTGTGCCCAATGTATAGATTGTCACTGAACTGTATGCAAAGAAGGCCACATCTTTTAGTTTAGAGATACAGCGTGGAAATAGGCCCTTCGGCCCACTGAGTCAGCGACTATCCTACACACTCGGGACAATTTAAAAATCTTTACCAAAGCCAATTAATCTAAAGGGAGAGGTTGAGTAGGCTGGATCTCTATTCTTTGGTTCCTTGACCCACAGGTCATTGGAGTGTGGGAGGAAACCGGAGCACCCAGGGAAAACCCACGCAGTCAAGGAGAGAACGTACAAACTCCGTACAGACAGGATGTCGTCAGGATCGAACCCAGGTCTCTGGCACCATGAGGCAGCAACTCTACTGCTGCACCGTTCATATTATTAGTGGTAATCATAGAAGATCCTACCTTGGTTTCAGCATCTCCAGGCTCTCGCTGAATTGGTTGTTGAGGAACATGTTCATAGCGGTCATGCATTCATCCAGGCAGGTCTTCATGTCTACACCTGGGGATCTGAGGAAAGAACATTTCTCATTATAATTTCAGACTACGCATAGACCACTTGGAGTCCAAATACACGTGGCCCTCCTAATACACTGACTGTCTCATGAGGCACCCAACAAATTTTACAGCAGGTCTAAAGAAGAGTCTCAACCAGAAACGTCACATATTCCTTTTCCCCAGAGATGCTGCCTGGCCCGTTGAGTTACTCCACCACTTTGTGTCTATCTTCAGTCTAAACCAGCATCTGCAGTTTCTTCCTACACATTTTGTCTGCTCCACTGTGAAATCTCAACAAGGTATGCCTACTTTGAAGAAGTTCTCCTCCTCTCGCCAATGAAAGTTCTGCAACACCCTCTCTCGCTGCTCCCACTCTGTTGGAGTCTAAAGTAAGGTCTCGACCAGAAACTTCACCCATTCCTTTTCCCCAGAGATGCTACCTTACTCGTCGAGTTACTCCAGTTTTTTGTGTCTGCCTTACAGCATCCTATCTGCCTCACAAGGTATTACAAATTTTATTCATTTGTCTTTGTGGGACGGGTTGTCACTGCCAAACGCAGTGTTTGGCACCATCATAAAATGGCCTCAAACTGAACGGAATCCTGGACCAATTAAGAGAGCAACTTAGAGGCAATCACGTCGCAGAGGTGTTGCATTTTGGGACATCTAACAAGGGCAGGACTGACACAGTGAATGGTAGGCCTCTGGGGAGTGTTGTAGACCAGAGGGATCTAGGAGCGCAGGTGCATGATTCCTTGAAGGTCGAGTCTCAGGTAGATAAGGTGGTCAAGAAGGCTTTTGGCACTTTGGCCTTCATCAGTCAGAGTGTAGAGGTTGGGAGGTCATGTTGCAGTTGTACAAGATGTTGGTGAGACCACATTCAGAATATTGTGTTCAGTTCTGGGCATCATGTTATAGGAAAGATATTGTCAAGCTTGAAAGGGTTCAGAGAAGGTTTGTAAGGATGTTGCCAGGACTAGAGGGTCTGATGTACAGGGAGAGGTTGAGTAGGGCTGAGTCTCTATTCTTTGGAGCGCAGGAGAGGACTAGATCGGGTAGATGCACAAAATCTCTTGCCCAGAGTAGGGGAATCGAGAACCAGAGGATATAGTTTCAAGGTGAAGGGCAAAGGATTTAATAGGAATCTGAGGGGTAACTTTTTCACACAAAGGGTGGTGGGTGTACGGAACAAGCTGCCAGAGGAGGTAGTTGAGACTGGGACTATCCCAACGTTTAAGAAACAGTTAGACAGGTACATGGATAGGACAGATTTGGAGGGATATGGACCAAGCGCAGGCAGGTGGGACTAGGGTAGCTGGGACATGTTGGCCGGTGTGGGCAAGTTGGGTCGAAGGGCTTGTTTCCACACTGTATCACTCTATGTCTCTATATAATTGTGGCATTTAAGAGACTTTTAGCTAGACAAAAAAGGCAGAAACAAAATGCTGGGAGTAACTCAGTGGATCAGGTAGCATCTCTCCAGAGTAAATCGATAGGTGACGTTTCAGGTCGGGACCCTGGATATGCAGGGGCTGGAAAGATTTGGATCATGTGCAAGCAGAGGAGATTAGTTTAACTTGATTCACATTCAGCACAGACATTGTCGGCCGAAAGGCCTGTTCCTGTGCTGTCCTATTCGATGTTCTAGGTTCTATTAGTAGGCACTAGCAAAGTAGAAGGATCTTTAAAATCAACATTCTCTTTTCGCTCCAAAATGAATTAAATTCAAAACTTCAGCAAACTGGGTGGGATTTGCATTTAACATGGAACAGTATAGCACAGAAACAGGCCAGTTTGAAGACGAGTCTTGACCCAAAACATCACTCATTCCTTCTCTCCAGAGATGCTGCTTGTCACACTGAGTTACTCCAGTATTATGTGTCTATCTTCGGTGTAAACCAGCATCTGCAGTTCCTTCCAATACAGAAATAGGCCCTTCGCCCACAATGCCTGTGCCGAACTATGATGCCAAGGCCTGCACATGATCCATATCCATCCCTTTCCTGCATACCCGTTGTATTTGTGTCGGAAATTGGTCCAGATCATGGGATCACCAGCTCAGTGGTGGGGCTACCCCACTGAGCTCAAGGTTGCTACACTACACCAGTTCACAAACACACAAGTTCACAAGTTATAAGAGTAGAATTAGGCCATTCGGCCCATTGAGTCTATTCCACCATTCAATCATGGCTGATCTCTGCCTTATAATCCCATTTTCCTGCCTTCTCCCCATGACACCCGTTCTAATCAAGAATTTGTCTCTCTCTGCCTTAAACATATCCACTGACTTGGCCTCCACAGCCCTCTGTGGCAATGAGTTCCACAGATTGACTACCCTCTGACTCAAGAAGTTCCTCATCACCTCCTTTCTAAAAGAGCACTCATTAATTCTGAGGCTGTGACCTCTGGTCCTAGACTCTCCCACCAGTGGAAACATCCTCTTCACATCCACTCTATGCCTTTCATTATTCTGTAAATTCCAATGAGGTCCCCCCTCAAGTTTCTAAACTCCAGCGAGTACAGGCCCAGTGCTGTCAAACGCTCATCAAAGCCAACCCACTCATTCCTGGAATCGTTCTTGTAAACCTCCTCTGGACCCTCTCCAGAGCCAGCACATCCCTCCTCAGATATGGGGCCCACACCTTGCAGCAACCTCCACCAGACCTTCTACTTTCTCTTCTTAGTGGACAGGAGAAAAGCAACAGCATTCTCTTGCATATGGACTCAGTGGGTTGTGCTGTACATTCTGTACTGACCGGAGGTGATTGTGCTAATGTGCGGGGATAGTTTTGCTGAGCTGTAAGCAACAAAATTCACTGTACCTGCTAAACATGACAATAAAGAAACTATTGAACATTCAGGATGGTGCAGTGGTTCAGCATTCACCACTTCAGAGAAAGCGCTTCATTAAAATTACAGGCCCACACACTCAGTAGATGGATTTTGCCAATATCATTATCTCACATCTGGAAAATAATTCCTCTCAAGGGGAGCAATGCAGTGTGAAGTGAGAGCAATAACAACAAAATATTTAAAAGGATCGATTGAAAAAGTAAGAGAAGCAGGAGCAATAGAACTTTCCTAGCCTGCTCTACCACTCAACAAGTTGTTGGCTGATGTGATCTCTGATCTCACCTTGTTCCTAATCTGCACCAAATCTCCATTCCACACTCCTGACGTACAGAAAATTTAACAACCTTCTCAGAAGTTCACAACAAAATGGACATCCCTTTATCCCGAGCCCATGCCCTCATGTTCCAGGTTACCCCACCACAAGGAACATCCTCTTGGCCACACCATTGTCAAACCCCCTCTCAATCTTTCTTTACAAGATGCAGGTATTATCGCAACGTTTAAGAAACATTTAGACTGGTAACAGGTTTAGGGGGATATGGGTCAGGTGTGGGCAGATGGAACTAGTGTAGATGGGGCATGTTGGTCAGCATGGTCAAGTTGGACTGAATTCACAAACAATTTAAGTTACAATTTATGTATGATTTTATGCTCTGTGTTTGTCTATGGGATGCTGCTGGAGGCAAGATTGTCATTGCACGTGTATCTCATTGACTTATACATATGATGACAAACTTAATTTGACTTGAGCTTGAGGCAAAAGATATTCGCTCTGGAAACAGAACAATTACCAATCAGCAGATTTCTAAGATAGTTTTGCAACATGGTCTCTCCAGGGGCTTACTGGGAGCAGACATAGATATTAGGCTGGAAGTTCAACAGGCAAGCAGGCCTGTGAACAAAGAAACAAACAGCACATCAAGGGCTCCCAGAGTGAATTAGAGATATAGATCACAGATGTTGGCACAGCGACAGAGTTGCTGCCTTACAGCACCAGAGACCCAGGTTCGATCCCGACTACGGGTGCCGTCTGTACGGAGTTTGTACATTCTTCCCGTGACCTGCGTGGGTTTTCTCAGGGATCTCCTGTTTCCTCCCACACTCCAAAACGTGCAGGTCTGCCGTTAATTGGTTCTGTAAATTGTAAAATTGTCCCGAGTGTGTGTAGGATAGTGTTAGTATGCGGGGATCGCTGGTCGGCACGGACTAGATGGGCCGAAGGGTCTATTTCCGTGCTGGATCTCTAAACTAAATACAAGAAGATAGACACAAAAGGCTGGAGTAACTCCGCGGGACAGGTAGCATCTCTGGAGAGAAGGAATGCGTGGCGTTTCGGGTCGAGACCCTTCTTCAGACTAAATGAGACTAAATGTTCTGAAGTACAGTGAAAGCTTTGTTTTGCATGCTATCTAATCAGACCAGATACGATACAATTCACACAGAGGGTGGTGGGTGTATGGAACAAGCTGCCAGAGGAGGTAGTGGAGGCTGGGACTATCCCATCATTTAAGAAACAGTTGGACAGGTACATGGATAGGACAGGTTTGGAGGGTTATGGACCAAGCGCAGGCAAGTAGGACGAGGATAGCTGGGACATTGTTGGCCATTGTGGGCGAGTTGGGCCGAAGGGCCTGTTTCCACACTCAAATTGATATAATACGTTGGAACTGCATTTATCTCAGGAGGGAAATTGGTCTGCCAACAATCATAAAACACAAGATTCATGAAACATGAAATATACTGCACATAAATACAATCAAGTCAAAGTCAAGTATAATAAGTTTAGAGTCTTTACCAAGGAGAGATGGTCTGGTGCTTTAGAGAGAGGCAGCATCTTTGTGAAGAGAGCAGAAAGCAGCCAATCAAAGTGAGCCAGACCCCCCCCCCCCCACCACCCCACCCCACGCCTCCACTGTGACAATAGTTTAAGACAAACTATATGAATCCCTCAAATAATTTCTTTCTCCACCCTCACACAGAGGGTGGTGGGAGTATGGAACAAGCTGCCAGAGGAGGTAGTTGGGGCAGGGACTATAACCACATTTAGAAGACATTTGGACAGGTACATGGATAGGAAAGGTTTAGAGGGATAGGTGCCAAATGCAGGCAGGTGAGAGTCATCACCTGCCCCCATTTGCCCCATATCCCTCTAAACCTTTCCTATCCATGTACCTGTCCAAGTGACTTTTAATTGTTGTGATAGTGGATAGACACCTTGGTTGGCATCAGCAAGTTAGGCCAAAGGCCCTGTTTCCATGCTGCATTGCTCTATGTCCCCGACTGTTGAGCAGATCCATAGAAGTCCAAACTTCCATACTCAATACCCCGAGTATTATGCTTAGCCCTCTAAAAAATAAGCTGCAGGTAATCGACCTCTGTCTTGAAAGAAACATCTTTCTGCCCAACTGTACACGGCCTGAAGACCACTCCCGCATCCGACAGGCATGGCAGAGATTGGTGCATATTGGGCAAAGTTTAAAGGAGATGCGCAGAGCAATTTATGTGCACACAGAGGGAGTGGTGGGTGCCAGAATGGGTGGTGGAGGAGGCAGGTACAAGAGCGACATTTAAGAGGCTTTTGGATAGGCACCTGGACATGCAGGGAATGGAGGGGTATGGATCACGTGCAGGCAGAGGAGATTAGTTTCACCATGTTTAGCAGAGACATCGTGGGCCGAAGGTAGACACAAAATGCTGGAGTAACTCACCCGGACAGGCAGTACCTCTGGAGAGAAGGAATGGGTGACATTTCGGGTCAAGACCTTTCTTCAGATTCAGTCTGAAGAAGGATCTCGACCAGAAACGCATTTGCATTTCCTTCATACACATTTTGCGGGCCGTAGGGCCCGTTTCTGTGCTGTACTGTTCTATGTTCTCTTCAATAAAAACTAAGCTGCTCAGCAGGTCAGGCCTGCGGGAAGAGAGACAGAGCTATGTTTCAGTCATGGAGTCAGAGTGATACAGCGTGGAAATAGGCCCTTCGGCCCAACTTGCCCACACCGGCCAACATGTCACGGCTACCTAGTCCCACCTGTTTGTGTTTGGTCCACAGCCCTCCAAACCTGTTCTTGTCCCCATAACCTCTGACACCTGTACTAATCAAGAATCTGTCTATCTCTGCCTTAAAAATATCCACTGACGGCCTCCACAGCCTTCTGCGGAAAAGAATTCCACAGATTCACCACCCTCTGACTAAATAAATTTCTCCTCATCGCCTTCCTAAAAGAACTTCCTATAATTCTAAGGCTGTGACCTCTAGTCCCAGACTCACCCACTAGTGGAAACATCCTCTCCACATCCACTATCCAAGCCTTTTACTATTCTGTATGTTTCTCATTCTTCTAAACTCCAGCGAGTACAGGCCCTGTGCTGATAAACGCCCATCAGAGGTTAACCCACTCATTCCTGGGATCATTCTTGTAAATCTCCTCTGGACCCTTTCCAGAGTCAGCACATCCTTCCTCAGATATGGTGCCCAAATAATAATTAAAAGTCTGACTAAAGGTGTACAACCCCAAACACTGCCACTGTTTCTCTCTCCACAGATGCTGCTTGGCCTGCTGGGTGTTTCCTGCACTTTCTGTTTTCATATCATCATATCATATCATATATATACAGCCGGAAACAGGCCTTTTCGGCCCACCAAGTCCGTGCCGCCCAGCGATCCCCGTACATTAACACTATCCTACACACACTAGGGACAATTTTTACATTTACCCAGCCAATTAACCTACATACCTGTACGTCTTTGGAGTGTGGAAGGAAACCGAAGATCTCGGAGAAAACCCACGCAGGTCACGGGGAGAACGTACAAACTCCTTACAGTGCAGCACCCGTAGTCAGGATCGAACCTGAGTCTCCGGCGCTGCATTCGCTGTAAAGCAGCAACTCTACCGCTGCGCTACCGTGCCTATCTTACATTTCCAGTATCTGCTAATTTCTGATTTTTATTTTGCTTTCCTGGAGATCGGAGCAGGGAAATGGCAAGAACGTGGCAGTGGAGGAGATGAGGGAGAGGATCGGGAGCTGAGAGTGGTTTTATACGGCAATCAGACTGGGTGAGGAGGAAGGATGGGAGAGAACGAACAGAATTGTCCAAACGCACATGAACATGGACTTTTAACCAGGTCAGGGGAATCAATATGCAGTGGACATGGGTTTAAGGTGAGAGGCAACACAGGGAACACAGGGAATGGTGGGTATATGGAATGAGCTGCCACGGATAATTAAGGCAGGTACTATAATAACATTTAAAAGACACTTGGATAGGTACATGGATAGGAAAGGTTTAGAGGCCTAACGCAGGCAGGTGAGACTAGCGTAGATGGTGCATCTTTGTCACCATCTTTGTCACCTTACAGCCAGGTTTGGCCAGCCGCTCTCTTGCCCGGGCCCTCACCTTCCGCCGGCGGAGGGGGGCCCCGGTCGACGGCAACAAGGTTCCAGACTCTCAGCAGGACCCGGTAGAGGCCGGGCATCCTCTGCAGGACAGCACGGCTGACGCCAACCATCGGTATCCGCGTACCTCCTTGAAGGCAGTGGCCCTGTTGGAAAAAGAGCGACGGCAGCACGTGCCACTGGGAGGATGCCCAGAGTACAGGTATCTCTGCAGGGTGCTGAGACGGAGAGCCACCAGCTGGGTGCGGATGCACACCAGCGACTGATCGCCCTCCTCGATCGGGAGACTCAGGACCGCTGCAAAGACCCAGTGCTTTCCGTTGCCCAAGAAGTCCTCCAACCTCTTCTGGATGTTCCCAGCAAAGGTGGCCGATGGGACCAGGGTGGTCAACCGGTACCAGAGCAGGGAGGCCACCAGTTGCTTCATGACCAACACCCTGCCCCGGTAGGAAAGTATTCTGAGGAGACCCGACCAGCGCCCCAGCCAGGCGACGATTTTCGTCTCCAGCTCCTGCCAGTTCGCCGGCCAGGTCTCCGCAGCGGGACTCGGGTAGACTCCCAAGTAGAGGAGGTGCGTGGTGCTCCATGAGAAAGGCCACATCTCCTCCGTTACACCCTTTATCATGTATCTGTACACTGTGGGCAGCTTGATTGTGATCATGTATCGTCTTTCCACTGACTGGTTAGCACACAACAAAAAAAGTTTTCATAGAACAATAAACTAAACTAAAGCTCCAACAGTCTCCTCCCTAACAAATTTTAATGAACTCAATTACAAACAGATTTAATGCACTGCAACGTACAAGATGCACAGGAAAAGAAAACAGCTCCAAATCAGGCCATTCGTCACAATGTCCACAATACACTCATCCGTTCTCCTCTCTTTTCTCCAATTAAATCTAAATGGGGAACCCTTTGTTCTCATAAGGTCAGTGATAGGAGCAGAATTAGGCCATTTGGCTAATCAAGTCCGCCATTCAATCATGGCTGATCCATCTCTCCCTCCTAACCCCATTCTCCTGCCTTCACCCCATAACCTGACACCTGTACTGATTAAGAATCTATCCCTTTCTGCCTTAAAAATATCCATGAACCTGGCTTCCATAGCCTTCTCCTCTTCCTCACACATCCAGCCTCTCTTGACCAATGGGTACTGACCACTCCACCCTGTGGAACTGACCGCCATTTCTTTCTTCAACTTCCTTCCTAAATCTCCAGGTGATTAGTTATTCTCTTCTACCTAAAGTGGAACCATTTCTCTGAGCCACTCTTATCAAAACAGCCTTTCTAATGAAGACCTGCATTGGATCAATCCTCAGGATTTCTCAAGAGACTCAGTTAAACCTCACACACATTGCTATTAAAAGCATTTATAGTGCTTAAGTGCGGCTATTAATAAAGTGGCCACTGATTTATTTGCTTCACTGCATTTTCAGATCTGCCATTTCCACATGGCTATGTTCCAATTTTACAACATTCTCCCCTCCTCAAGACACAGTGCTTAAGTAACCTGAGATGTGTAACCCTTTTAAGAAATGTACTTAAGTAACCTGTGGTGTGCAGTGTATACCTTTAAAAAATGTTCATAACCTGGGGTGTGTATCCCTTCAAGAAATGTACATCACCTGGGATGTGTATCCCTTTAAGAAATGTACATAAGTAATCTGTGGTGTGTATCCCTTAAAAAATGTACCACGTAACCAATAGTTACATATAAACTATTGTATTGTTAGCATTGTTGAAAGGGCTGGATCCGGTTTGCTTGTCTGACAGCAGTCAATGGAAAACAAAATATTGCTCACTCAAACCTATTGTGTGGAGATACGAGGAGCTGCAGATGCTGGTTTACAAAATAAAAATACACAAAATGCTGGAATAATTTAGCGGGCCAGGCAGCATCTCTGGAGGACATGGATAGGTGACCTTTCGGGTCGGGACCCCTCTTCAGACTGGTGGTGGAGGCAAGATAAAGTCTGGCGAGTGATAGGTGGATTTAGGTTGATAGGCAGATGCCCCCCCCCTCTCTTCCACCTTTCTCCCCTGCTCCCATCAAGCATCTGCTTATCAAAAACTCTGCTCACCTGTATCAACCTATCACTCAGCCGGTTTTGTCCTGCCCCACCTCTCTTCCAGTTTTCACCCCCCACTACAATCAATCTGAAGGAGTAAAACGTCGCCTATTCGTATTCTCCAGAGATGCTGCCTGACCCACTGAGTTACTCCAGCACTTTGTGTCTATTTTTTTACCGATTGTCTGGCAAATTAACATGATGCTGATGCACAATGAGAAATTCCAGTGCATTATGAAATTAGTTTTTAGAACAGAAATATCAAACATTTAGAAGTAGGTATACAAGTCATAAGTGACAGGAGTAGAATTAGGCCATTCAGTCCATCAAGTCCACTCTGCCATTCATTCATGGCTGATCCATCTTTCCCTCATAACCCCTTTCTCCTGCCTTCTCCCCATAACCACTGACACATGTACTAACCAAGAATCTATCTATCTGTGCCTTAAAAACATCCACTGGCTTGGCCTCTCCAGCTTTCTCCCCTCAACTCCATCAGTGTGAAGCAGAGCCCCAACCCGAAACAAGACAATACAGGAAAATGTACTGAGGTAGATAAGGCATAATCTCGATGTACGACAGAACTGTCTCAAGGGGCTGATAGGCCTCACCCGCTCCTATTTCTTATGTTGGTGTGTAGTTTGCTTTCCCTACTTCAGACTTCACTAAGATAGATATAAAAAGCTGGAGTAACTAAGTGGGGTCAGACAGCAAGTCTGGAGAAAAGGATTTGGTGACATTTCGGGTTGAGGCCCTTCTTCAGACCGGATCTTCGGGTCTTCACCCGAAACATCACCCATTCCTTCTCTCCAGATATCCTGACTGACCCACTGAGATACTCCAGCTTTTTGTGTCTATCCTCGGTACTTGGCTGAAGATCCAATGGACAGGGCCTCTTTATCCACCCCCCCACTGGAGTATCTCCACTTGGTTTGCACAGTTCACTGTCTCTCTTGCATGTCCACGTGTCACCTTAATTGGGACCACACAATGTAGATCATGGAACAACGAACAGTGCAGCACACAAGCTGGCCCTTCGGCCCACGATGTCTATTTTTATTTGTATAATTTAGAGATGCAGCATGGAAACAGGCCCTTTGTCCCACCAATCTGCACCGACCAGCAATCCCCGCGCACTAACACTATCCGACACACATTAGGGAGAATTTACAATTATACCAAGCCTATTAACCGACAAACCTGAGGTGGACATAAAATGCTGGAGGAAGCATCTCTGAAGAGAAGGAATGGGTGATGTTTCGGGTCAAGACGCGAAGATTCAGTCTGAAGAAGGATCTCGCACCGAAACATCACACATTCCTTGATGCTGCCTGCCCGCTGAGTTACTGCAGCATTTTGTGTCTATCTCAGGTTTGAAGGTTAATTGGCTTGGAATAATTGTAAATTTTGTGTCTATCTTCGGTTTAAACCAGCATATGCAGTTCCTTCCTGCACAACCTACAAACCTGTACATCTTTGGAGTGTGGGAGGAAACTGGAGATCCCGGAGAAAAACCCACGCAGGTCACGGGGAGAATGTACAAACTCCATGCAGACAAGCACCCTCAGTCAGGATTAAACCCAGATCCCTGGTGCTGTAAGGCAGCAACTCTACCACTGTGCCACTCCCGTCTATGCTGAACATGATGCTAATTACGTTAAACTAATCTCCTACACATTTCATCTGCTCCACTATAAAATCTTCTCAAGGTATGTCTACTTTGAAGAAGTTCTCCTCCTCTCTCCGATGAAAGTTCTGCAACATCCTCTCTTGCTGGTCCCCCTCTGTGATTCCTCCTCGTCTGAAGAAGGGTCTCGACCCAAAACGTCACCCATTCCTTCTCTCCAGAGATGCAGCCTGTACCGCAGAGTTACTCCAGTATTTTGTGTCTATCTTTGGTTTCAACCAGCATCTGCAGTTTCTTCCCACCGTGTCTGTGCTGAACATGATGCAAAGACCAACTCGTATCTGCCTGCACATAATCCACATCCCTCCATTCTCTGCAATATCCATGTGTCTATCCAAAAGCCTCTTAAATGCCACTATTGTATCTGCCCCCACCACCATCTCCCGGTAGCACATTCCAAGCATTTTGTGTAAAAGAGACACATGCCCAAAACATCTCTTGCCTATTCAAGTGTCTGTCTAAATATCCTTCAAACAAAGTAATTATATCTGGTCTTTCCACCTTTGGCAGGGCATTCCAGAGAGAGCATTCTGTGTATATTTAAAAGGTAAAGTCCCTCTCCGATCCCCTCTAAACCATATAACCATATAACAACTACAGCACGGAAACAGGCCCGTTCGGCCCTACCAGTCCACGCCGACCACTCTCCCTGACCTAGTCTCATCTACCTGCACTCAGACCATAACCCTCTAATCCCCTCTTATCCATATACTTATCCAATTTACTCTTAAATAATAAAATCGAGCCTGCCTCCACCACTTCCACCGGAAGCCCATTCCATACAGCCACCACCCTCTGAGTAAAGAAGTTACCCCTCATGTTACCCCTAAACTTTTGTCCCTCAATTCTGAAGCTATGTCCCCTTGTTGGAATCTTCCCCACTCTCAAAGGGAAAAGCCTACCCACGTCAACTCTGTCCGTCCCTCTCAAAATTTTTAAAACCTCTATCAAGTCCCCCCTCAACCTTCTACGCTCCAAAGAATAAAGACCCAACCTGTTCAGCCTCTCTCTGTAGCTTAAGTGCTGAAACCCAGGCAACATTCTAGTAAATCTCCTCTGCACCCTCTCCATTTTGTCGACATCCTTCCTATAATTTGGCGACCAGAACTGCACACCATACTCCAGATTCGGCCTCACCAATGCCCTGTACAATTTTAACATTACATCCCAACTTCTATACTCGATGCTCTGATTTATAAAGGCAAGCATACCAAACGCCTTCTTCACCACCCTATCCACATGAGATTCCACCTTCAGGGAACAATGCACAGTTATTCCCAGATCCCTCTGTTCCACTGCATTCCTCAATTCCCTACCATTTACCATGTACGTCCTATTTTGATTTGTCCTACCAAAATGCAGCACCTCACACTTATCAGCATTAAACTCCATCTGCCATCTTTCAGCCCACCCTTCCAAAAGGCCCAAGTCTCTCTGTAGACTTTGAAACTCTACTTCATTATTAACTACACCACCTATCTTAGTATCATCTGCATATTTACTAATCCAATTTGCCACACCATCATCCAGATCATTAATGTAAATGACAAACAACAGTGGACCCAACACAGATCCTTGGGGTACTCCACTAGACACTGGCCTCCAACCTGACATACAATTGTCAACCATTACCCTCTGGTATCTCCCATTCAGCCATTGTTGAATCCAGCTTCTTCTCAACTCAAACCTATGCCCTCTTGTCCAGCTTCAGCCTTCTGTGGCAAAGAATTCCATAGATTCACCATCCTCTGACTAAATAAAATTTTCCTCATCTCCTTCCTGAAAGAACGTCCTTTAATTCTAAGGCTATGACCTCTAGTCCTAGACTATCCCACTCGTGGAAACATCTTCCACACATCCACTCTATCCAGGCCTTTCACTATTCTGTATGTTTCAATGAGGTCCCCTCATTCTTCTAAACTCCAGTGAGTACAGGCCCAGTGCCGACAAATGCTCATCATAGGTTAACCTACTCATTCTTGGGATCATTTCTTGTAAACTTCCTCTGGACCCTCTCCAGAGCCAGCACATCCTCATGTATGGTGCCCAAAATTGCTCACAATATTCCAAACGCAGCCTTACCAGCACCTGATAGAACCTCAGCAGTACATCATATAATTATGAGTGGCATATATAGGGTAGACAGTCAGAACCTTTTTCTCAGGAGGGAAATATCAAATGTAAAAGGTTTAAGATTTATGGGGTTTATGGGGTTATCACTTGTCGGAGCGGACTCGGTGGGCCGAAGGGCCTGTTTCTGCACTGAATCTCTAAACTAACCTAAAAATGAGAGGGGGAAAGTTTAAAGGAGATGAGTGGGCCAAGCTGTTTTTAACCCAGAGAGTGGCGAATGCCTGGAACACGCTTCCAGGGGTAGTGGTGGAGGTAGACACACCAATGGCGTTAAAGAGACTTTAAGATAGGCATGCAGATATGCAAGTAGTGGAGGGATATGGATTGTGTGTAGGCAGAGGAGATTAGTTTAACATAATTAACATCATGTTCAGCATAGACGGGAGTGGCACAGCGGTAGAGTTGCTGCCTTACAGCACCAGGGACCAGGTTTAATCCTGACTATGGGTGCTTGTCTGCGTATGTTCACCCTGTGACCGCGCGAGTTTCCTCCGGATGCTCCAGTTTCCTCCCACATTCCAAGGACATGCGGGTTTGTAGGTAAATTGTCCCCTAATGTGTAGGGAGTGGATGCAAAAGTGGGATAACATGGATCTAGTGTGAATGGGTGATCGATAGTCAGCATGGACTCAGTGGGCCGAAGGGACTGCTTCCATTCTGTATCTTTCAATCAATCAATCAATTGCAATCTGCCATGAAGTAAGATCACAGCTAATCTCTCACCTCAGACCATTTCCCTCCTTCTCTGTGCTGCAATGGCTTTCGGGCCTGATTGTTCCACGGGACTCTACATGGGAAGATGGGCTGAATGGTTTCCTTTGTGTCATAATAAGACAAGAAATTGTTTCAATGAAATCTGTCCTCAAATCCTTCTACATTTCAACAACACAGCTTTGTCTATTGACCTCATGACCTGATGTCGAGACCTTTCTCCCAATGTCACCAAGACAAAGGAGATAGTGATTGACTTCAGGACACATACAAAATGTCGGCGCCGATGTAACGATCGTTGAAAGCTTCAAATTCCAAGGAGTAATTATCACCAGCAACTTCTCCTGGACCACCCACATTGAAGCAATGGCCAAGAAAGCACATCAACTTCCTTGGAAGGCATAGGAAGTTCGGCATGTCAACAACTCTCACCAATTTCTACAGCTGCGCCATAGAAACGTTTTATCAGGATACATCACAGCATGATTTATGAACAGCTCCATCCAAGACCACAGGAAATTGCAGAAAATTGTGGACGCAGCCCAAATCATCACACAAACTGAATTCCCGTCCAGTGACTCCATTTACACCTTACGCTGCCTCGGCAAGGCCAGCAGCATAATCAAGGATGAGTCACACCCCGGCCACTCCCTCTTCTCCCCTCTCCCATCGGGCAAAAGGTATAGAAGTGTGAAAACGTACACCTCCAGATTCAGGGACAGTTTTTTTCCCCAGAGATCCTTGCATAAATTCACTTTTTTCCCGTTATTATGTATCTGTACATACATAATGTGGCTCAATTGTAATGTATTGTCTTTCTTTAACAAGTTTTAACAAGTTCAAGATAGACACAAAATGCTGGAGTAACTCAGCAGGACAGGCAGCATCTCCGGAGAGAAGGAATGGGATGCTGCCTGTCTCGTTTAGTTACTCCAACATTTTGTGTCTATCTTCGATTTAAACCAGCATCTGCAGTTCTTTCCTACACATTTTAACAAGTTCAAGTTTTCTTCAACAAACACCAGGCTCTTGAACACAACACTAACCACTGCCTCTGCCACTACAGTCGTCTACGAACTGTCTTTGGTTGCTTCAATTTTCCATTACTATGGTTACCCAGTATTAGAGAGGCAGAAACAGGCCCTTCAGCCCACCGAGTCCACACTGACCAGCGATCCCCGTGCACTAGCACCATCCTACACACACAAGGTCAGTTTACAATCTTTACCCAAGCCAATTAACCTACAAACCTGCACATCTTTGGAGTGTGGGAGTAAATCGAAGCACCCGGAGAAAACTCACGTGGTCACAGGGAGAACATACAAACTCGTACAGACAGCACCCGTAGTCAGGATGGAACCCGGGTCTCTGGCGCTGTAAGGCAGCAACTCTACCGCTGCACCATGTACATAAACTGTACTTTGGGTTGTACTCAGGACTAGATGCCCATGTGAATGAACACACCACACCAACAAAGACTCTGGTTTAAAGTTTGTTTTTCCCAGAGATAAACCAAAATAGCTTGCTATTAGCATCATGTGATGGGGCCAGTGTGCATTAACAAGGCAGCAGTGAGGCTGCCGGACACAGGCTATTAAAAAAGAACTCACATGGCCTTGATCTAATCATTCTACTGGGAACACGTAACAGGGGACAAGGCAGCCAAAGCATCATAGAACCATGGAGCCATAGGGTCACAGAGTCACAGGGCCGTGGAGTCATGGAGTCAGAGAGCGTGGAAACAGGCCCTTTGGCCCAACTTATCCACACCGACCAACATATCCCATCTACACTAATCCCACCTGCCTGCGTTTGGCCCATATCCCTCTAAAACTGTCCTATCCATGTACCTGCCTAAATGTTTCTAAAACGCTGCGATAGTACCTGCCTGAACTATCTCCTCCGACGGCTCATTCCAAACACGCACCACCCTTAATGTGAAAAAGCTACCCTCCAGGTTCCTATTAAATCTTCCCCCCCCTCACGTTAAACCGATGTCCTCTGGTTCTCAATTCCCTTTCTCTGGGTAAGAGACTCTGTGTTTACCCGATCTATTCCTCTCATGATTTTGTACACCTCTATGAGATCAAGAGATAAGTTCCAGAACCAGCGGCACAGTGGCGTAGCGGTAGAGCTGCTGCCTTACTGCTAGAGATCAGAGTTTGATCCTGACTACGGGTGCTGTCTGTACGGAATGCTTACGTTCTCCCCGTGACCTCCAGGTGCTCCGGTTTCCTCCCACACTCCAAAGACGTGCAGGTTTGTAGGTTAATTGGCTGTGTCTGTCTGTCTGTCTGTCTGTCTGTCCACTGTGTCTGTGTCTCTGTCTGTGTCTCTGTCTGTGTCTGTGTCTGCGTGTGCCTGCGCGATCGCAATATACGGGGATCACTGGTTGGCACTAACTCAGTGGGCTGAAGGGCCTGTTTCTGTGCTGTATCTCTAAACTAAACCAAAAATGTGTTCCCATCTACAATCCACTCAGGGGCTTTAATCCTGCAGCCAGTTCCCAGTGAAACCACCGGTGAGGTGCTACCTAAACATTAAGGGAAGATGCTTTCACCCATCACCCAACTACTTTAACAACATATCAATGAACCAGCCTGCTTCCGAAGATCAGACTGAACTGTTTACAAGCAGTTAAAGTATTGATTGGAACCACATTCTCGGCAATTCTGTCATTAAATAACTCCAAGTGAAATAGAGCATTTAATTTGTGCAAATAATTCCCTGGGTAGCAGACAAAGATAGTGCAGGAACGTTAGATGTGTCTACATTCCTGTTCTTGTGCATTCTAGCGCATCGCTGCTGGACAACGGCTCCCACCGCATGCAGGACACTGTCACTGCACTGAGTAGCTCCTTCAGTGACAGACTCCTTCACCCCAAGAGCGTGAAGGAGAGATATAGGAGGTCCTTCCTTCCCGCTGCTGAGAGACTGCACAACCAGCACTGCTCCCAGCAGACGAGTCAACAGTAACAGTTAAGAACACAGAAAACTGATGACAATTTATCCTTGTCTTTACTTTTATTTATAATGTCTTGCTATCCACTTTGCTGCTGTAACATTGTAAATTTCCCCGGTGTGGGACAAATAAAGGAATATATATTATTATTCAGGAATAGCTGAATGAATTGTGTTTACCTGCTGTTATCTGTTGTTATGGCAACAACCCAGCATGATGATGCCATGATGGATCTTATCAAAACATATGAGATTATTAAGGGGTTGGACACGTTAGAGGCAGGAAACATGTTCCCAATGCTCGGGGAATCCAGAACAAGGGGCCACAGTTTAAGAATAAGGGGTAGGCCATTTAGAACGGAGATGAGGAAAAACCTTTTCAGTCAGGGAGTTGTGAATCTGTGGAATTCTCTGCCTCAGAAGGCAGTGGAGGCCAATTCTCTGAATGCATTCAAGAGTGAGCTAGATAGAGCTCTTAAGGATAGCGGAGTCAGGGGGTATGGGGAGAAGGCAGGAACGGGGTACTGATTGAGAATGATCAGCCATGATCACATTGAATGGCGGTGCTGGGTCGAAGGGCCGAATGACCTACTCCTGCACCTATTGTCTATTGCCACATGCAGACAAGTCAAGTCAAGTCAAGTCAAGTCAAGTCAAGTTTATTTGTCACATGCACATACACGATGTGCAGTGAAATGAAAGTGGCAATGCCTGCGGATCGTGCACAAAAAAGAATTACAGTTACAGCATATAAATAAAGTTAATACAGTTAATACAGAGAAGACAAAATTTAGTCCCTGGAGTTATAAAAGTTAACAGTCCTGATGGCCTGTGGGAAGAAACTCCGTCTCATCCTCTCCGTTTTCACAGCGTGACAGCGGAGGCGTTTGCCTGACCGTAGCATCTGGAACAGTCCGTTGCTGGGGTGGCAGGGGTCCCTCATAATCTTGCTTGCTCTCAATCTACACCTCCTGATGTATAGGTCCTGCAGGGGGGCGAGTGTAGTTCCCATGGTGCGTTCTGCCGAACGCACTACTCTCTGCAGGACCATCCTGTCCTGGGCAGAGCTGTTCCCAAACCAGACTGTAATGTTACCGGACAGGATGCTCTCTACAGCCCCAGAGTAGAAGCATCAGACGGTGATGCTTTTCGTGAAGCATCAGACATCAGACAGTGACCTGATACTTCACGAAACACAGGCGAAGATTCGATCATCCATTAGGTTTCCCCCAGTGGTGGCCTTTGATTTAATATCTCATTGTCCTCGAGCCACAGAGCCACGGAGCACTGAGTCATGCAGCTTGGAAACAGCCCTTCGCCCCAACTTGCCCAATGCCGACCAACATGCCCCATCTACACTCGTACCACCCGCCAACGTTTGGCCAGTATCCCTCTAAACCTGTTCTATCCATGTACCTGTCCTAATGTTTCTTAAACATCGTGATATATCTGCTTCATCTATCTCCTCCAGCAGCTCATTCGAAATATCTACCACCCTTTGTATCAGAAGGTTGCTCCTCAGGTTCCTATTAAATCTTTCCCATCTCACCATAAATCTATATCCTCTGTTTGTTAATTCCCGTCCTCTTAGTAAAAGACTCTGTACATTCGCATGATCTATTCCCCTCATGATTTTGTACACCTCTATAATATCACTCTTCATTCATCTGCACTCCATGGCATAGATTTTTAGGCCCACCTTATTCACCGTCGTCCCTTTGGTCCTCCTCGCCTGCTAACATCTCCCTAACAGCTCAAGCCCTCTAGTCCTGGCAATATCCTCGTAAATCCTCTCTGTGCCCTTTCCAGCTTGACAACATCTTTCCTATAACAGGGTGACCTAAACCTCCTCCCCTGCAGTGCAGTCACTGTCAAAGCAGCAGCCCGCTGCCAACACGTCTGACACAGAGTGGAGTGAGATACTGCCCACTCAAACCGTGAGCCAGGAGGACCCCATCGAATTAGCCAAAGAAGTAGCTTCATAAACAGTGGCACACCAGGTACAATGCAGTTTTAGTTTTTGAGATACAGCTTGGAAACAGGCCCTTTGGTCCTCCAAGTCCATGTTGTCCATCGATCACCCATTCACACTAGTTCCATGTTACCCCACTTTCTCATTCCCTCCCTACACACTAGGGGTAATTTACAGAGGGCTAATTAACCTGTAAACCTGCACGTCTTTGGGATGTGGGAGGAAACTGGAGCACCCGGAGGAAACCCATGTGGTCACAGGAACAACATGCAAACTCCACATGGACAGCACTCGAGGTCAGGATTGAACCCAGGTCTCTGGCACTGAGTCAGCGGCTCTACCAGCTGCACCATGGTAGAAGTTGTCCCCGTTTAAATGCTGCATGTTCTACGCTAGTCTTAGTGCAGAGTAGCTGGCAAAACCTACAGCCAAAATGTGTAGGAAGGAACTGCAGATGCTGGTTTCAACCGAAGATAGACACAAAATGCTGGAGTAACTCAGCAGGACAGGCAGCATCTCTGGTGCTGTTTCGGGTCGAGACCCTTCTTCAGATCAAATCCTTTCTCCGTACACCAGAAGTAAACAATCTATTTTCCAAGATATACAAACAAAATGCTGGAGTAACTCAGCGGGTCAGGCAGCATCTCTGGAGAAAAAGGAATAGGTGACATTTCAGGTCTGTACCCGTCTTTAGACCTAAAGAAAGGTTCCGTACCGAAATGTCACCTATTCCTTTTCTCGCGAGATGCTGCCTGACCCGCTGAGTTACTTCAGTATTCTGTGCCTTTCTTCGGTTCAAACCAGTATCTGCAGTTCCTTCCAACACAGTCTCTTTCCCCACCAGTCTCTGCCCAATTTACCCAACCACACACGTTGTGCCATGCCATGCAGACAAGTCGGCAGCCTCTCCTCAAGAGAAGACGCCAATCCAGTTAATGCGTTTCTCTCAGTGATTCAAGGGAAGATTCCTGGCCAAGAATCTGAGACAATTCCTCATATACTTCCATCAGTGGAATGTTTAGCATCCACCTGCCAGGCAGAAGCAACTTTACTTTAAATGGTCGTTAATGCCCATGTTCAGCGATTTCCAGATCCAGGGATTGCCAATTTCACCCAGACCATCACGCAATCCAACCTCCCTTCCATCAACTGCATTTACACTTCAAGCTGCCTCGGCAAGTCCAGCAGCATAATCAAGGACCAGTCTCACCCTGGCCACTCCCTCTTCTCCCCTCTCCCATCAGGCAAGAGGTACAGAAGTGTGAAAACACACACCTCCAGATTCAGGGACAGTTTCTTCCCAGCCGCTATCAGGCAACTGAACCATGCTACCAACAACTAGAGAGCAGTCCTGACCTATCTACCTCATTGGACACCCTCGGGCTATCTTTGATCGGACTCTAGTGGACTTTATCTTGCACTAAATGATATTTCCTATATCATGTGTCTGTACACTGTGGATAGCTTGATATGAAACATTTATTGTCTTTTCGCTGACAGGTTAGCGCCCAACAAAAGCTTTTCACTGTACCTCAGTAATCAGATGTACAGCACTTTGGTCAACGTGGGTTGTTTATAAATGTGCTATACAAATAAAATTGACTTGACTTGGCGACACGGTAGCGCAGCGGTAGAGTTGCTGCTTTACAGCGAATGCAGCGCCGGAGACTCAGGTTCGATCCTGACTACGGGTGCTGCACTGTAAGGAGTTTGTACGTTCTCCCCGTGACCTGCGTGGGTTTTCTCCGAGATCTTCGGTTTCCTCCCACACTCCAAAGACGTACAGGTATGTAGGTTAATTGGCTGGGTAAATGTAAAAATTGTCCCTAGTGGGTGTAGGATAGTGTTAATGTGCGGGGATCGCTGGGCGGCGCGGTCTTGGTGGGCCGAAAAGGCCTGTTTCCGCGCTGTATATATATGATATGATATGATATGACTTGACTTGACACATGACAATAAGCTAAACTAAGTGCCCAGTCAGTGCTGTTCCATCACCAGCCCCACCTTCCAACCCTCGCTGCCCAGAAACAAGAACCACGGAAAACATTGGGCAAATGCAGCTTTAATCACTCCGAATCTCGGGCAAGATCAGTGCCATTGACTTCTCTCCAATATCCAGACCCCTGACCCCAAAGCACTGACCCCACTGTTGGGAAAATTCCAAGAGAGAGCTTGGGTCAAAGTTGCAAACAATCTGAAGGCTGTGGGTTCAAGCCTTGTTTTGGATTTACCTGATGCAGAGGAGAGGGGGGGAGGGGGGGAGGAGGGAAGTAGGGGTTAAGGTCGTGGAGAACACATTGCCAGAGGTGCTTTCATTTAGGTGGAACTCCAGCTTCTCAATATTGTCTATTGTCTATTGGCACGGGGAGAAGGCAGGAACGGGGTACTGATTGAGAATGATCAGCCATGATCACGTTGAATGGTGGCGCTGGCTCGAAGGGCCGAATGGCCTCCTCCTGCACCTATTGTCTATTGTCTATTGTCTAATATAGACCCATGGCAATGCAGCTGCAGGTTTACAACCTCCTTTCCTATCTCCCTTCTCTCCCCCCCCCCCCCCCCCCCGTCCTGTCTTCTTCCACGTATCACTTCCTCTAGCGTTACTTTTCATACATCTTCTCTCCTTACCTCACAGCCTTTTCATCCCTGGCCTTTGTCCACCCATCTGCCAATCAATCGCCACCCTCACCTGTATCCACCTATCACTTAAGATAGACACAAAATGCTGGAGTAACTCAGCGGGGCAGGCAGCATCTCTGGAAAGAAGGAATAGGTGACCTTGCGAGTCGAGACCCTTCTTCAGTTTGAGAATCAGAGACTAGAGTCGCCACCCATCACCTGCCTAGCTTTATCCTGCCACCACCTCTCTTCCAGGAGGAGGGGAGGAGGGGAGGGGAGGGGAGGAGAGGGGAGGAGGGGAGGAGGGGAGGGAGGGGAGGGAGGGAGGGAGGGAGGGAGGGAGGGAGGGAG